>NC_086447.1:185199417-185286917 GCF_028390025.1 Pseudophryne corroboree
CCTGGAACTAAGGGCCATTTACAATGCCCTAAGTCAAGCAAGGCCTCTGCTTCAGGGTCAGCCGGTGTTGATCCAGTCGGACAACATCACGGCAGTCGCCCACGTAAACAGACAGGGCGGCACAAGAAGCAGGAGAGCGATGGCAGAAGCTGCAAGGATTCTTCGCTGGGCGGAAAATCATGTGATAGCACTGTCAGCAGTGTTTATTCCCGGAGTGGACAACTGGGAAGCAGATTTTCTCAGCAGACACGATCTCCACCCGGGAGAGTGGGGACTTCATCCAGAAGTCTTCCAATTGATTGTAAACCGTTGGGAAAAACCAAAGGTGGACATGATGGCGTCCCGCCTCAACAAAAAACTAGACAGGTATTGCGCCAGGTCAAGGGACCCTCAGGCAATAGCGGTGGACGCTCTGGTAACACCGTGGGTGTACCAGTCAGTGTATGTGTTCCCTCCTCTGCCTCTCATACCCAAGGTACTGAGGATTATAAGACGGAGAGGAGTAAGAACTATACTCGTGGCTCCGGATTGGCCAAGAAGGACTTGGTACCCGGAACTTCAGGAGATGCTCACGGAGGATCCGTGGCCTCTACCTCTAAGAAGGGACCTGCTTCAGCAAGGACCCTGTCTGTTCCAAGACTTACCGCGGCTGCGTTTGACGGCATGGCGGTTGAACGCCGGATCCTGAAGGAGAAAGGCATTCCAGATGAAGTCATCCCTACCCTGATCAAAGCCAGGAAGGATGTAACTGCACAACATTATCACCGTATTTGGAGGAAATATGTTGCGTGGTGCGAGGCCAGGAAGGCCCCGACAGAGGAATTTCAACTAGGTCGTTTCCTGCATTTCCTGCAAACAGGACTGTCCATGGGCCTAAAATTAGGATCCATTGAGGTTCAAATTTCGGCCTTGTCGATTTTCTTCCAGAAAGAATTGGCTTCAGTTCCTGAAGTCCAGACTTTTGTAAAGGGGGTACTGCATATACAGCCTCCCTTTGTGCCTCCAGTGGCACCCTGGGATCTCAATGTGGTTTTGGGATTCCTAAAATCACATTGGTTCGAACCACTTGCCACAGTGGATTTAAAATATCTCACGTGGAAAGTGGTAATGCTGTTAGCCCTGGCTTCAGCCAGGCGTGTCTCAGAATTGGCGGCTTTATCCTATAAAAGCCCTTACCTAATTTTTCATACGGACAGGGCAGAATTGAGGACTCGTCCTCAATTTCTCCCTAAGGTGGTTTCAGCATTTCACTTGAACCAGCCTATTGTGGTGCCTGCGGCTACTAGGGACTTGGAGGACTCCAAGTTGCTGGACGTAGTCAGGGCCCTGAAAATATATGTTTCCAGGACGGCTGGAGTCAGAAAATCTGACTCGCTGTTTAGCCTGTATGCACCCAACAAGCTGGGTGCTCCTGCTTCTAAGCAGACTATTGCTCGTTGGATTTGTAGTACAATTCAGCTTGCACATTCTGTGGCAGGCCTGCCACAGCCAAAATCTGTAAAAGCCCATTCCACAAGGAAAGTGGGCTCATCTTGGGCGGCTGCCCGAGGGGTCTCGGCTTTACAACTTTGCCGAGCAGCTACTTGGTCAGGGGCAAACACGTTTGCTAAATTCTACAAATTTGATACCCTGGCTGAGGAGGACCTGGAGTTCTCTCATTCGGTGCTGCAGAGTCATCCGCACTCTCCCGCCCGTTTGGGAGCTTTGGTATAATCCCCATGGTCCTTACGGAGTTCCCAGCATCCACTAGGACGTCAGAGAAAATAAGAATTTACTTACCGATAATTCTATTTCTCGTAGTCCGTAGTGGATGCTGGGCGCCCATCCCAAGTGCGGATTGTCTGCAATACTTGTACATAGTTATTGTTAACTAAATCGGGTTATTATTGTTGTGAGCCATCTTTTCAGAGGCTCCTCTGTTATCATGCTGTTAACTGGGTTCAGATCACAGGTTGTACGGTGTGATTGGTGTGGCTGGTATGAGTCTTACCCGGGATTCAATATCCTTCCTTATTGTGTACGCTCGTCCGGGCACAGTGTCCTAACTGAGGCTTGGAGGAGGGTCATGGGGGAAGGAGCCAGTGCACACCAGGTAGTCCTAAAGCTTTTACTTTTGTGCCCAATCTCCTGCAGAGCCGCTATTCCCCATGGTCCTTATGGAGTTCCCAGCATCCACTACGGACTACGAGAAATAGAATTATCGGTAAGTAAATTCTTATTATTTTTTATATCATTATCATCCAGTCTATATTAGCAGCAGACGCAGTACGGTAGTCCACGGCTGTAGCTACCTCTGTGTCGGCAGTCGCTCGTCCATCCATAATTGTATACCACCTACCTGTGGTGTTTTTTTTTTTTCTATCTTCTTGATACTACTAGTAGCTTACTTTAGGAGTCTGCAGTGCTGCTGACAGTGTCCAGCAGGTCCGTCATTATATAATATATACCTGTCCGGCTGCAGTAGTGATATATATATATATATATTTTATATCATTATCATCCAGTCTATATTAGCAGCAGACGCAGTACGGTAGTCCACGGCTGTAGCTACCTCTGTGTCGGCAGTCGCTCGTCCATCCATAATTGTATACCACCTACCTGTGGTGTTTTTTTTTTTTTTATCTTCTTGATACTACTAGTAGCTTACTTTAGGAGTCTGCAGTGCTGCTGACAGTGTCCAGCAGGTCCGTCATTATATAATATATACCTGTCCGGCTGCAGTAGTGATATATATATATATTTTTTATATCATTATCATCCAGTCTATATTAGCAGCAGACGCAGTACGGTAGTCCACGGCTGTAGCTACCTCTGTGTCGGCAGTCGCTCGTCCATCCATAATTGTATACCACCTACCTGTGGTGTTTTTTTTTTTTTTCTATCTTCTTGATACTACTAGTAGCTTACTTTAGGAGTCTGCAGTGCTGCTGACAGTGTCCAGCAGGTCCGTCATTATATAATATATACCTGTCCGGCTGCAGTAGTGATATATATATATATATTTTTTTTATATCATTATCATCCAGTCTATATTAGCAGCAGACGCAGTACGGTAGTCCACGGCTGTAGCTACCTCTGTGTCGGCAGTCGCTCGTCCATCCATAATTGTATACCACCTACCTGTGGTGTTTTTTTTTTCTATCTTCTTGATACTACTAGTAGCTTACTTTAGGAGTCTGCAGTGCTGCTGACAGTGTCCAGCAGGTCCGTCATTATATAATATATACCTGTCCGGCTGCAGTAGTGATATATATATATATTTTTTATATCATTATCATCCAGTCTATATTAGCAGCAGACGCAGTACGGTAGTCCACGGCTGTAGCTACCTCTGTGTCGGCAGTCGCTCGTCCATCCATAATTGTATACCACCTACCTGTGGTGTTTTTTTTTTTTCTATCTTCTTGATACTACTAGTAGCTCACTTTAGGAGTCTGCAGTGCTGCTGACAGTGTCCAGCAGGTCCGTCATTATATAATATATACCTGTCCGGCTGCAGTAGTGATATATATATATATATTTTTATATCATTATCATCCAGTCTATATTAGCAGCAGACGCAGTACGGTAGTCCACGGCTGTAGCTACCTCTGTGTCGGCAGTCGCTCGTCCATCCATAATTGTATACCACCTACCTGTGGTGTTTTTTTTTTTCTATCTTCTTGATACTACTAGTAGCTTACTTTAGGAGTCTGCAGTGCTGCTGACAGTGTCCAGCAGGTCCGTCATTATATAATATATACCTGTCCGGCTGCAGTAGTGATATATATATATTTTTTTTATATCATTATCATCCAGTCTATATTAGCAGCAGACGCAGTACGGTAGTCCACGGCTGTAGCTACCTCTGTGTCGGCAGTCGCTCGTCCATCCATAATTGTATACCACCTACCTGTGGTGTTTTTTTTTTTCTATCTTCTTGATACTACTAGTAGCTTACTTTAGGAGTCTGCAGTGCTGCTGACAGTGTCCAGCAGGTCCGTCATTATATAATATATACCTGTCCGGCTGCAGTAGTGATATATATATATATTTTTTATATCATTATCATCAGTCTATATTAGCAGCAGACGCAGTACGGTAGTCCACGGCTGTAGCTACCTCTGTGTCGGCAGTCGCTCGTCCATCCATAATTGTATACCACCTACCTGTGGTGTTTGTTTTTTTTCTATCTTCTTGATACTAGTAGCTTACTTTAGGAGTCTGCAGTGCTGACAGTGTCCAGCAGGTCCGTCATTATATAATATATACCTGTCCGGCTGCAGTAGTGATATATATATATTTTTTATATCATTATCATCCAGTCTATATTAGCAGCAGACGCAGTACGGTAGTCCACGGCTGTAGCTACCTCTGTGTCGGCAGTCGCTCGTCCATCCATAAGTATACTAGTATCCATCCATCTCCATTGTTTACCTGAGGTGCCTTTTAGTTGTGCCTATTAAAATATGGAGAACAAAAATGTTGAGGTTCCAAAAATAGGGAAAGATCAAGATCGACTTCCACCTCGTGCTGAAGCTGCTGCCACTAGTCATGGCCGAGACGATGAAATGCCAGCAACGTCGTCTGCCAAGGCCGATGCCCAATGTCATAGTACAGAGCATGTAAAATCCAAAACACCAAATATCAGTAAAAAAAGGACTCAAAAATCTAAAATAAAATTGTCAGAGGAGAAGCGTAAACTTGCCAATATGCCATTTACCACACGGAGTGGCAAGGAACGGCTGAGGCCCTGGCCTATGTTCATGGCTAGTGGTTCAGCTTCACATGAGGATGGAAGCACTCAGCCTCTCGCTAGAAAAATGAAAAGACTCAAGCTGGCAAAAGCACAGCAAAGAACTGTGCGTTCTTCGAAATCACAAATCCACAAGGAGAGTCCAATTGTGTCGTTTGCGATGCCTGACCTTCCCAACACTGGACGTGAAGAGCATGCGCCTTCCACCATTTGCACGCCCCCTGCAAGTGCTGGAAGGAGCACCCGCAGTCCAGTTCCTGATAGTCAGATTGAAGATGTCAGTGTTGAAGTACACCAGGATGAGGAGGATATGGGCGTTGCTGGCGCTGGGGAGGAAATTGACCAGGAGGATTCTGATGGTGAGGTGGTTTGTTTAAGTCAGGCACCTGGGGAGACACCTGTTGTCCGTGGGAGGAATAGGGCCATTGACATGCCTGGAGAAAATACCAAAAAAATCAGCTCTTCGGTGTGGAAGTATTTCAACAGAAATGCGGACAACATTTGTCAAGCCGTGTGTTGCCTTTGTCAAGCTGTAATAAGTAGGGGTAAGGACGTTAACCACCTCGGAACATCCTCCCTTATACGTCACCTGCAGCGCATTCATAATAAGTCGGTGACAAGTTCAAAAACTTTGGGCGACAGCGGAAGCAGTCCACTGACCAGTAAATCCCTTCCTCTTGTAACCAAGCTCACGCAAACCACCCCACCAACTCCCTCAGTGTCAATTTCCTCCTTCCCCAGGAATGCCAATAGTCCTGCAGGCCATGTCACTGGCAATTCTGACGAGTCCTCTCCTGCCTGGGATTCCTCCGATGCATCCTTGCGTGTAACGCCTACTGCTGCTGGCGCTGCTGTTGTTGCTGCTGGGAGTCGATGGTCATCCCAGAGGGGAAGTCGTACTCGTAAGACTACTTTTACTACTTCCACCAAGCAATTGACTGTCCAACAGTCCTTTGCGAGGAAGATGAAATATCACAGCAGTCATCCTGCTGCAAAGCGGATAACTGAGGCCTTGGCATCCTGGGCGGTGAGAAATGTGGTTCCGGTATCCATCATTACTGCAGAGGCAACTAGAGACTTGTTGGAGGTACTGTGTCCCCGGTACCAAATACCATCTAGGTTCCATTTCTCTAGGCAGGCGATACCGAAAATGTACACAGACCTCAGAAAAAGACTCACCAGTGTCCTAAAAAATGCAGTTGTACCCAATGTCCACTTAACCACGGACATGTGGACAAGTGGAGCAGGGCAGGCTCAGGACTATATGACTGTGACAGCCCACTGGGTAGATGTATGGACTCCCGCCGCAAGAACAGCAGCAGCGGCACCAGTAGCAGCATCTCGCAAACGCCAACTCTTTCCTAGGCAGGCTACGCTTTGTATCACCGCTTTCCAGAATACGCACACAGCTAAAAACCTCTTACGGAAACTGAGGAAGATCATCGCAGAATGGCTTACCCCAATTGGACTCTCCTGTGGATTTGTGGCATCGGACAACGCCAGCAATATTGTGTGTGCATTAAATATGGGCAAATTCCAGCACGTCCCATGTTTTGCACATACCTTGAATTTGGTGGTGCAGAATTATTTAAAAAACGAGAGGGGCGTGCAAGAGATGCTGTCGGTGGCCAGAAGAATTGCGGGACACTTTCGGCGTACAGGCACCACGTACAGAAGACTGGAGCACCACCAAAAACGCCTGAACCTGCTCTGCCATCATCTGAAGCAAGAAGTGGTAACGAGGTGGAATTCATCCCTCTATATGCTTCAGAGGTTGGAGGAGCAGCAAAAGGCCATTCAAGCCTATACAACTGACCACGATATAGGAGGTGGAATGCACCTGTCTCAAGCGCAGTGGAGAATGATTTCAACGTTGTGCAAGGTTCTGCAACCTTTTGAACTTGCCACACGTGAAGTCAGTTCAGACACTGCCAGCCTGAGTCAGGTCATTCCCCTCATCAGGCTTTTGCAGAAGAAGCTGGAGACATTGAAGGAGGAGCTAACACAGAGCGATTCCGCTAGGCATGTGGGACTTGTGGATGGAGCCCTTAATTCGCTTAACAAGGATTCACGGGTGGTCAATCTGTTGAAATCAGAGCACTACATTTTGGCCACCGTGCTCGATCCTAGATTTAAAACCTACCTTGGATCTCTCTTTCCGGCAGACACATGTCTGCTGGGGTTCAAAGAACTGCTGGTGAGAAAATTGTCAAGTCAAGCGGAACGCGACCTGTCAACATCTCCTCCTTCACATTCTCCCGCAACTGGGGGTGCGAGGAAAAGGCTCAGAATTCCGAGCCCACCCGCTGGCGGTGATGCAGGGCAGTCTGGAGCGACTGCTGATGCTTACATCTGGTCCGGACTGAAGGACCTGACAACGATTACGGACATGTCGTCTACTGTTACTGCATATGATTCTCTCCCCATTGAAAGAATGGTGGAGGATTATATGAGTGACCGCATCCAAGTAGGCACGTCAGACAGTCCGTACTTATACTGGCAGGAAAAAGAGGCAATTTGGAGGCCCTTGCACAAACTGGCTTTATTCTACCTAAGTTGCCCTCCCACAAGTGTGTACTCCGAAAGAGTGTTTAGTGCCGCCGCTCACCTTGTCAGCAATCGGCGTACGAGGTTACATCCAGAAAATGTGGAGAAGATGATGTTCATTAAAATGAATTATAATCAATTCCTCCGTGGAGACATTGACCAGCAGCAATTGCCTCCACAAAGTACACAGGGAGCTGAGATGGTGGATTCCAGTGGGGACGAATTGATAATCTGTGAGGAGGGGGATGTACACGGTGATATATCGGAGGATGATGATGAGGTGGACATCTTGCCTCTGTAGAGCCAGTTTGTGCAAGGAGAGATTAATTGCTTCTTTTTTGGTGGGGGTCCAAACCAACCCGTCATTTCAGTCACAGTCGTGTGGCAGACCCTGTCACTGAAATTATGGGTTGGTTAAAGTGTGCATGTCCTGTTTATACAACATAAGGGTGGGTGGGAGGGCCCAAGGACAATTCCATCTTGCACCTCTTTTTTCTTTCATTTTTCTTTGCGTCATGTGCTGTTTGGGGGGTGTTTTTTGGAAGGGCCATCCTGCGTGACACTGCAGTGCCACTCCTAGATGGGCCAGGTGTTTGTGTCGGCCACTAGGGTCGCTTAGCTTACTCACACAGCTACCTCATTGCGCCTCTTTTTTTCTTTGCGTCATGTGCTGTTTGGGGAGTGTTTTTTGGAAGGGCCATCCTGCGTGACACTGCAGTGCCACTCCTAGATGGGCCAGGTGTTTGTGTCGGCCACTAGGGTCGCTTAGCTTACTCACACAGCTACCTCATTGCGCCTCTTTTTTTCTTTGCGTCATGTGCTGTTTGGGGAGTGTTTTTTGGAAGGGCCATCCTGCGTGACACTGCAGTGCCACTCCTAGATGGGCCAGGTGTTTGTGTCGGCCACTAGGGTCGCTTAGCTTACTCACACAGCTACCTCATTGCGCCTCTTTTTTTCTTTGCGTCATGTGCTGTTTGGGGAGTGTTTTTTGGAAGGGCCATCCTGCGTGACACTGCAGTGCCACTCCTAGATGGGCCAGGTGTTTGTGTCGGCCACTAGGGTCGCTTAGCTTACTCACACAGCTACCTCATTGCGCCTCTTTTTTTCTTTGCGTCATGTGCTGTTTGGGGAGTGTTTTTTGGAAGGGCCATCCTGCGTGACACTGCAGTGCCACTCCTAGATGGGCCAGGTGTTTGTGTCGGCCACTAGGGTCGCTTAGCTTACTCACACAGCTACCTCATTGCGCCTCTTTTTTTCTTTGCGTCATGTGCTGTTTGGGGAGTGTTTTTTGGAAGGGCCATCCTGCGTGACACTGCAGTGCCACTCCTAGATGGGCCAGGTGTTTGTGTCGGCCACTTGGGTCGCTTAGCTTAGCCATCCAGCGACCTCGGTGCAAATTTTAGGACTAAAAATAATATTGTGAGGTGTGAGGTGTTCAGAATAGACTGAAAATGAGTGGAAATTATGGTTATTGAGGTTAATAATACTTTGGGATCAAAATGACACCCAAATTCTATGATTTAAGCTGTTTTTTAGGGTTTTTTGAAAAAAACACCCGCATCCAAAACACACCCGAATCCGACAAAAAAAATTCGGTGAGGTTTTGCCAAAACGCGTTCGAACCCAAAACACGGCCGCGGAACAGAACCCAAAACCAAAACACAAAACCCGAAAAATTTCCGGTGCTCATCACTAGCATGTGTGTCTGTATGCTGAGTGCCGGTCATCATCTTGATATATAGATATATATATATATACACAACACACAAAAGGAAGGGCGGCACTCACGAGTCCTTTTAACGAAGACGGACAGCGTCACGTAGTGTTCAACGTTTCAGTCTATTTCAGACTTTTTTCAAGAACCATATATATGTATAAATTAGAGATGAGTGGGTTCAGTTCTCAGAGAACCGAAACCCCCCCGGACTTCACGCTCCGAGCTAGAATCCGAGTCCGGCTCGGGACTTCCTGCCAGACTCGGAAACTAGAACAAGGCAAAACGTCATCGTCCCGCTGTCGGATTCTCAGGGGTTCTGGATTCTATATAAACAGCTGCGTGTCTCAGCCACTTTCACTCCAAACTTAGAGAGTGAGGGAGACAGACCTCTGTCTCTCTGTAGGTGGTGGCATCGGGTGGTGTCAGTGTGTGCTCTGTAGGGGTGCTGTTCCTGTCACTGTGGTGTCCCTGTGCTGGTAGGGAAGCTGTTCTGGCTGTCACTGGTGTTTCATGTGCTGTTAGGGGGTGCTACAGCTGTACATGGGTGTTGCTGTCCTGGCTGTCACTGTGTTGTACAGGTGGCAGGGGCACTGTCCTCCAGTATGCTGTGAAAATACAGGGGTGCTGGCCCTGTCTTGTATGCTGTAAAAATTCTGGGGTGCAGTGAAACTAAATGTATGCTGGCCCTGTCTTGTATGCTGTAAAAATTCAGGGGTGCAGTGAAAATAAATTTACACTGGCCCTGTCTTGTATGCTGTAAAAATTCAGGGGTGCTGTTGTTAAAAAAAGCACACTGGTCCTGTATGCTGTAAAAATTCAGGGGTGCTGTTGTTAAAATAATAGTACACTGGTCCTGTACGCTGTAAAAATACAGGGGTTCTGTTGTTAACATAATAGTACACTGGTCCTGTGTGCTGTAAAAATACAGGGGTGCTGTTGTTAAAATAAAAGTACCCATGTCCTGTATGCTGTAGAATTACAGGGGTGTAGTGAAAATACAGGGGTGCTGTCACTGTCCGCAGTTGCGATGTCTAGGCCTGACCTCCACAACACTGTATGGGAAGAGGAG
Source organism: Pseudophryne corroboree (assembly GCF_028390025.1). NCBI lineage: Eukaryota > Metazoa > Chordata > Amphibia > Anura > Myobatrachidae > Pseudophryne > Pseudophryne corroboree. The sequence continues at coordinate 185,209,486 of NC_086447.1, forward strand.
GCTCCTACCACCATTTGTATGCCCTCTGCAAGTGCTGGGAGGAGCACCGCCAGTCCCGTTGCTTATATTGAGATTGAGGATGTCACTGTAGAAGTACACCAGAATGAGGAGGATATTGGAATAGCTGGCACTAAGGAGGAAGTTCACGATGAGGATTCTGATAGTGATGTGGTTTGTTTGAATAAGGCACCAGTGGAGACAGTTGTTGTTCATGGGATGAAAAAGCCCATTGTTATGCCTGGGCAAAATACAAAAAATTCACCTCTTCGGTGTGGAATTATTTCTCCACAAATCCAGACAACAGGTGTCAAGCCATCTGTTGCCTTTGTCAATCCATTATAAGTAGTGGTAAGGACGTTAATCACCTAGGAACACCCTCCCTTATACGTCACCTGCAGCGCATTCATCATAAGTCATTGTCAAGTTCAGAAATTTTGTGTAAAAGCTTAAGCAGTCCACTGAAACCTAAATGATGTCTGTTTAAATATTATTTCTCTGTGACGAGGATAAGGATGTAAACAATAAAGGGGGGGGGGGGGGGAATCTGAGGATTAGGACGACATCTTGCCTCTGTAGAGCCAGTTTGTGCAAGGAGAGATTAATTGCTTTTTTTTGGGTGGGGGTCCAAACAAACCAATCATTTCAGCCACAGTCGTGTGGCAGACCCTGTCGCTGAAGTGATTGGTTTATTAAACTGTGCATGTCCTGTTTAAACAACATATTGGTGGGTGGGAGGCAGGGGCAGATTGGGAACAAAAAGCGGCCCTGGAAAAATTTGTACCAGTGGCACCACATGGGCAGCACCAGAGGTGTAAGGTCTAGCCATGGGCCATGGCAGCACCCCCCCCCCATCCTTCCCCAAGACTTTCCAGATAGTGGGCATGTCCAGCATCAAAGGGGGAGTTAAAAATAAATAAAATTGGCCGCCGCGCATTCCGTACCCATTCGCACCGCAGCGATAAACCACTACATGCGAACGTGTCGGAATGACCCCCCCTAGTTTTTAAAACTGCCATCCTGTCTGCCACTGCAGTGCCACTCCTAGATGGGCCAGGTGTTTGTGCCGCACACTTGTGTCGCTTAGCTTAGCGATACAGCTACCTCGGTGCAACATTTTGGCCTAAAAACAATATTGTGAGGTGTGAGGTGTTTAGAATAGACTAGAAATGAGTGGAAATGTATGTTATTGAAGTTAATAATATCGTAGGGTAGGGTGAAAATTACCCCCGAATTCTGTGATTTTAGCTGTTTTTATGATTTAAAAAAAAAAACATCCAGATCCAAAACCAAAACCTGAAAGGGTGGTTTTGGCAAAACCAATCCAGATCCAAAACACGAGCGGAGATCCAGATCCAAAACTAAAACACAAAACCCGAAAAGTGTCCGCCGCACATCCCTAATACAGTATATATTAGCAGTGAGCAGGTTCGGTCTTCCGAAAACCGAGTCCCCCCGAACTGTGCAGATCCGAGATCTCAGTTTTGTGCACCTGCTTCGGACCAGAAATCGAGGCAATACGTGATCATCCCGCAGTCGGATCTTGCGGGTTTTGAATTCATTATAAGGAGCCGCGTGTCGCCGCCATTTTCACTCTGGACTTGGAGAGTTTACACACAGGACGTTTACTGTGTGTGCTCTGTGCTGCCTGTTAGAAAAACGGAAGGGGGGCAGGAAAAGTGAGGCAGGAGAGTGTTTCTTTGGTTCTCTCTGTGACTGTGTTTACTCTCACTGCTCTGAGCTGAAAAAGGGAAGGGGGGCTGGAGAGTATTGTGGAGCAGAGGGATTGTTTTTCAGGAGGAAGGGGGGCAGGTAGGAGAGAATTATTGTGGAGCTGAGGGGTTGTTTTGCAGGAGGAAGGGGAGCAGGAGAGATTTATTGTGGAGCAGAGGGGTTGTGTTTTGCAGGAGGCAGGAGAGTTCAGTTGATCTGTGGCATTGTGTGTAGGTGTGCTGCTGTGTTAGGGATCTGCATACTAGTGCACTGCATATAACATACTGTGGCTGTGTATTGGTCAGGACCAGGTGTTCTCTGTCTATAAGGGGCTGTGTGACTGTGTACAGTTGTGTGTCACACTACTGCTGTGTGTGTAATACAGAGAAATAAATATGTTTCTAATTGGTGTATCACTCCGTGACTACTAGTAATAACACTACTGCTATATATCCTCTGTGTGTGATCCAGAGCAAAAATATATTTCTATTGATGTGTCACTCAGTGATGACTACCAGTACTGCCGTACACTACTGCTATATATCCTCTGTGTGTGATCAAAGGCAAAACATATATTTCTATTGGTGCGTCACTCTGTAGTACAGCGGCTGCCGTATACTAATGCTATATGTCCTGTGTGTGTGATCCAAAGACAAAAATATTTCTGATTCATTTTGGCGACACTGTAACCACCGGTGTGTGATAAAAAAAATACTTCTACATATTTTTGACTCATTTGTGCGACACTGTAACCATAGTGTGTGATATAAAAAATAATATACATATTTTGATTTAAATTATTATTTTGTACTGTGTCATTCTATTATACATCCAGGGACTGCAGCTGCTCCGTCCTCTAGGGGTGTTCTGTCAGTCCACCCAAAATAAAATACATATTTTTCAAAATATTTTGTGCTGTATCCTCCCAGAATACATCCAGGCGGGATCCGTCCGTTTCAGGGTGTGGTGTCTGGAACTCATATTCTTATTTTAACTTATTGTCCTATTTTCATAACTCTTCCCATCAACACATTGTAATTAATTCAAAGTAATATTATTAATACTGTAATTATAAATTGGACAAATTTAAATTAAATTAATATAAATAAACCCTCCACACTCATATAGTGACCTTTCTGCTTATTGAAGATATCTTTGAGGAAATTAAGACTTTGTTTAAAAATAAATAATTTTAATTAAAATTAATTGAAAGTAAAAAAAAATTAAATTAATTAAATCTTAAAATATTGTCTTTTTTTATTCTTCTTTGCCTTAATCATGTTTTTGTGAACTTAAATCTTGAGCCTTGCCTAATGCGTCTTTTTTTTAAATACATTTTTGTTTAAAATATTTTGTCCTCCCAGTATATACAGTACATCCAAGGGCTGCTGCTGCTCCGTCCAGCTACCTCGGTGGAACCTTTTGGCTTAACTGTATAAAAACAATATTGTGAGCTGTGAGGTGTTTAGAATAGTCTAGAAATAAGTGGAAATGAATCTTATTGAGATTAAAAATACTGTACTGTACACCTCCAAATTCTGTTATATTAGCTGTTGTGATGAAAACCAAAACGCGCAAGGGTGGTTTTGGCAAAACCAATCCATATCCAAAACATGAAGGAGATACAGATCTAAAACCAAAACATTAAGTTAAAACCTGAAAACTGGCCCGGTGCACACCCCGTCCTGGGTCCAGGGGGGGGCACACCACACACACTGCACCCATGCTGTGTTAATACTCACCTTTCTGGAGTCCAGCGACAGCCGCTGAAGCCACAGCAGACACTGCAAAAATCAGTCCCAAGTTGGCCGCCGCACATGCACAGTAGGAAATTAGTCTCCGGACCATGGCGGGCTCCATGTTTCTTGGAGACTTAGGCATGCGCAGTTGACTCCGGCACATTGCCAGAGCCTACAGCGCCGTGGAGAGGAGGGGGCCCACCCGGAGTCTGCCCACGGGCCCCCTCCTCTCTCAAAATGCCCATATATATATATATATATATATATATATATATATATATGTAAATGCTGATTTCCTTACAGGACTAAAAGCAATACTTTAATACACTCAATACACTTTAAAATCGAGCCGCTGCGGCCACTGTATTTAAGCCTTAACCTATGTACTTTTTACTCACTTAGCGTACAAAGGGCCGTACCGTGCACACACTTTGCGTACCCACGCCGCGACGTACGTACGAAGTACACGCAGTGCATACACACACACCGACACGCTGAGAGCACAATGCAGCTTCATGTGTGGCTGAAATACATTTAAAACCTTAGCAGGAAAAGAGACACAACACCAATTGTATTTAAGATGTTGGGATCCGACCCACCAACATATAATTGCTGAAAGGGGGTTACAACAGATATACAATTACAATAAGAGAAAAGAGGCTACAATACAATGGTACATACGTTTTGTTTCGCCAGCACCACACGGTCCGGTGCTCAGTCAATCTGCAAGATGACCTTCAGAGAGAGATTGAGTGACCGGCTAGGCAGCTTTGGCTTTTATACAGTTGGTAAAAACACAATACAATGGAAACTGTAACCTCTTCATCCATAGGTCAAAGGGCTGGTCATTTACAGTACAGGAGGGATCATAGGTTGGTTTGAATAGGTGGGCGATGTCTGTTCCAGGTGTGCTTGCAGTTGGTCTCCACTGGGTTCCCGCCGAATATCAGAGTACAGTAAACACAGTATAATATTAATATCCCCTAGCTTCAAGCTAGGGGGCCTAGATATATTGAATTCCTTGTCCACCGGTCTCCCACCCCGTAATTCGAGTACCTCATCTATTGCTAAAGGGTACGGTACTAATCCTGACTTACTCTGTCCTTGAGGTACTTGTGAGCACACCCAACATTCTGTCTGGTTTAAGACCTTACCCACTAATGAGTGGCAATCACTCAACGGATGTCGGTCCATGTCGATATTAAAGTTGGACTGACATCTCTGGATGCACCCATCTTCGACTATGTTCTCGCAATTTCTACAAATACAATATTCATCAGACAATAACCCCTCACATTGCCTCCGAGCCCCGTGACTACCAGAGCGTTTACTGATACCAGCCTTTACTCAAGTGATGTGCTGCTCCTGAGATCCTACAAATCCGTACTTGCCATCAGAACCCATTCCAGATCCTTGCTCGACTTCTCTGGGACCCTCACCAAAACAGATTGTCCTGATCAAAAACAGAGTTACTAGAAAAACCCGAAACACAGTCTCTTGAGGTAGATCCATTTCGTTAAGGAAAAAGAAGGAAGATAAGAAGGGGGAGAAAGAGAAAAAGGGCAGTGGGAGGTGAAAAAAATAAAACTGGTACGACAACCGTCTTTGATCTTGTAACTCTCTGCGCTCAGGTGCCGTTTCAACAGTCCTGCCTCTCAGCTTTCCCGGAACAAACACTCTAGTGATACGAGGTTCTCTTCCCCTTGCTCTTTGAACACACAGTTCTCTGGGTCAGCGACCTTCTTGCAGTGGGACGAGTGGACCCAAGTCTCTCTTTCAGCGACCTTTAGTGCTGTTGTGCTGGTTAACAAGACTTGATATGGTCCTTCCCACCTGTCTATGAGACAACCTGAGCGTAAATTTTTTTCGAATCATCACATAATCCCCAGGCTCAATGTCATGACAATTACTGTTTGGTAGGTCAGGAATCACCAGCTTTAGATTTCTTTGTTGATTTCTCAGCTGCTGGCTCATCCTAACCAAATATTTCACAGTTATTTCGTTATTGCATTTCAAATCATCCTGGGGGTCTATCATTACATGGGGTTGTCGACCAAAAAGAATTTCAAAGGGTGATAAGTTAAGCGGTGACCTGGGAGTGGTTCTGATGCTGTACAACACTAGTGGCAAAGCTTCTGGCCACAGCAATCCAGTTTCAGCTATCACTTTGCTCAGCTTATTCTTAATAGTGCTGTTCATTCTCTCCACATTCGCACTCGCCTGTGGTCGGTACGGAGTACGCAGCTTGCTATTAATTCCCATCAGTTTGCACATGACCTGAAAGACTTCACCCTTTAGCAATAGATGAGGTACTCGAATTACGGGGTGGGAGACCGGTGGACAAGGAATTCAATATATCTAGGCCCCCTAGCTTGAAGCTAGGGGATATTAATATTATACTGTGTTTACTGTACTCTGATATTCGGCGGGAACCCAGTGGAGACCAACTGCAAGCACACATGGAACAGACATCGCCCACCTATTCAAACCAACCTATGACCCCTCCTGTACTGTAAATGACCAGCCCTTTGACCTATGGATGAAGAGGTTACAGTGTCCATTGTATCGTGTTTTTACCAACTGTATAAAAGCCAAAGCAGTATTTGTGGCAGTGGGGAATGCTTCTACCCAGTTGGAAAACACATCAGTACATACTAACACATACTTTAAATTCCTACAGGGTGGTAACTGTATGAAGTTGATTTGTATTACCTGAAAAGGTCCGTCTGTAGGAGGGATATGGGATGGCTCCATTGGTATTGCCTTACCAATATTCTTCCTCAAGCAAGTAAGACATGTCATTGCTTTCTTTCCTGCATGAGAAGAGAATCCTGGCGCACTCCAGTAGGCTCTTACCAGCTTGCACATACCTTCCTTGCCCAGATGAGTCAGACCGTGTGCCGCCTCAGCTAGACTTGGGAGATATGCTCTGGGGGCCACTGGCTTACCGTGTCCATCTGTCCAAAGTCCTGAGGACTCCTGACCATATCCCTTCGCCTTCCAGACTGCCTTTTCCTGTAGGGAACACACATTTTGAATTTCAATTTAATTATTTCATGTTATCAGTTGTGTGAAGTAAAAAAAAAAAATCTCTGGATAAGAGAAGAGAGGGAAAATGAAAAAGAAAATGTCAGGTTTGCCATTCACCAACAGGCCGTCACACCATCATGCATATCAGTGTCTGTACACAATCTCCCTTCACCAGTTTTCCCATTCTCCACCCTTTGTGCATGACCAGGCACAATGTAGTAATACTGGAGTCATTGTGCTGGTGAGATATACTGGGTTTGGGCAGAACTCTGAAGGACCAATAAGGCATGTGGTGTTTGAACTGTAATCGGGTCCATGTATTGCACCCTCCTGTAGGTGAACGTAAGAGATGAAGAGGAAACTGTGAAGAAAAATCACATAGACATTGGTAACAGGTAAGTTCGTAGAGGTAAAGAAGATTTTATAAAGTTTGATAACTGGATTGGGCACTACGGGGAAGTGATTCTTTACTTGGTCTACTCCCCTTAAAAAAAATTCTATGTGTGTTGTATCTCTACTGGGGCTATCCCAGCCATCCATCCAGTGTCCTGTCCATCCTAAGTTCATAGGGAACCCGGTATCTGTGAGATAATTTCCTCTACCTGTGATGGACATGAATCTAGAACAGTGAAATGTAACATTAGTCTTCGTGGGTATCTAACATACTTTGTACTTCCTGAGCGGGAGCACATTATATGTATATCATATCTAACAAAGCTCATGTTAAGTTAATCAGGGGCCATTTCTGCTAGAAAAAGAAGCAAAAGTTTAGAGGCCCCATCTTAAACCCAGCAAGTTTTGTCAAAGGGTAATGTTGCATTTATTTTGTTCTTCCCATTAGCCGAATTTGTGTTTTCTGTATGGCTTGTGATTCCTTCCTATATGTCCCTTGGTCCCGTCTATGTGTTTAATAATGTGGCTCATGTTTTCTGTCTAGGGGGTCTATATTGACTATGTGTCCTACTACTCCTACAATCCCTGGCAAAATGTCCTTCCTTTTTACAATTGTAACATATTCTTGGTCGTAATGTACTATCAGGGGTCTGGGGTTTAGGCTGATGGGGCTTTCTTGTATGTGTCTGTATACTTACCGTCCTTAACCTCTCCTCCTGTTGTTCTCTGCGCCTAGCAATATTCTTGTGATGTTCAATAGCGCACTCTCTAAGGTTAGCTTCTGTGACCCCTCTCCAATTAGGCAAAGAAGTCTGCACCCTGACCCTCAATGCCTTATTGAGCCCGTCCTTTAGCACAGAGACAGTTACCTCCCTGTAATTCGCATTGTTCCCTATATCCGATACCGCAGTGTATCTAGCCATTATTTGCAAAGCCCTATGGAAGTATTCAGATATCATTTCACTGTTCTTTTGTCTTATGAAGAAAATTTTGCTCTACTTGACAGCAGTGGGGAAATACAATCCTAGTTGTATGTTAATTCGTTCCACGTTCTCCTGATTGTGTTTGTCAGTCATAGGACCATCTGACTCTAATTTACAATCCATAATAAATTTTTGGTTGTTAATATTAGGGGGTAGGCACGATTTCAAGAATGTCCGCCAATCTTTGTTTGCAGGTTCATGGGTATTACCCAGATCCTTGATAAACTTCTGACATCTGGCTAAATGCTTCCGGGGATCGGGGAATTCTGAAATGATTGACCGCAGTTCTGATCTGGTCCACGAGCAATACAGTACATTGCATTATTCCTGGTGAGGGTTATTCCCTGACTATCGGTTCTCCCATTGGGAGTTACTATTTCCAAGACAGGATGTAACCCTACCATTCCAGTCTTAATTTGCTCACTGTGAGGTATTAATGTCTCTGTGTAATGAACAGTCTCACACTTACCGATGTCTGTGATCTCACCAGTCCTTTCAGTGGGAGACACTGTTACTGCTCTTACTGGTTGGACAGGCCCCTGTGCTTCCTGTAAGGTGACTGCCTGAATAAGAGCTGCGATTAGGCTGGGTCCTTCATCTTCCTGTGATCTATAACCTTGGAGAGAATTCAAAACAGGATACAACTTGCACGGGTTAGGGTTAACACATTGCTTCTGCATTTTACTATTATTTACAGATGTACCATTGATTGTAGCCATTTCCTCATCTTCGACTTGTGTCGGTAATGGTGTGCACATACTCACATTCCTGCCAGGTTTGGAACTTGCTTTGCGAGTTTGTTCCCTTTGCACCTCCCCCTCTTGTTGCCACAGATTTAAACAATCGTTATGTCTTATCCTTTGTTTTCTAGATTTGATCAGATATATTCTAATACCTACTGTACATTCTGCAGTACCTCTGGTTCAAAGCTACCCACCCTGGGGAATGCGGCCCTATCTTCAGCAGTCATACGTACCCATTCATTGCAATAAGCTTCCATGTGTGAACTATATTTCCCACACATAATAAACCTTGCTGACCCTCTCGGCCGCAATTCTCCAGCCTGAACCCTGCATACTGAACGTCTCTCACTTGAGCAACTGGCTCCCATAATTGTGGGTCTTGCCCTCTCGGCCATTCCCACAAACACCAAAATACTCAATGCAAGCAGACGGTGAAAGTTACTTGAGCGCCTTTCACTCGCTCTCGCCCACGCTGGCCAGTACAACGATACACTGTCGATAGTGGATCACAATGTACCCAACTTAGGGCTCCTATAAGACCTTACAGCACCTTAATTTCTTTCGGTGGAGGTTCTGTTGGAATATTTTTCTGAAAGAGGCAGCAAAAAATTCCTTTTCGGTATCTTTCCACTGGAATTTTTGTAGGGTGAAAAAAACAGTTGCCTAATAACTATTGCTTCACCCTTTCCAATGGAAGTCCACCAGGGAGATTTCCCGACGTTATCAAAGAAAAACCCCTTTGTTTACACAATCACATCTGCGTATGCTTTTCCACAGCGCATATGACACAATGGTATCACGTTGTGCTGTGTAGAACACACGGACGTGCGGTTCAATTGCACAGCCTATAGATGCTAGTTATCTATATGCCCTACGATCTTGGGAGTCGAATTCACAAGCTGCAATCCTCAGCCGGAGAGTAACAAAAACTATATGGGGTCACAATTCTCAATTCACAATTCCCTACCACGCTCCTGTGTAAGTCTCCTCATGACTTGCGTATTTCCACAATATGTTCATGTAAGGTAGCGGTCCTTACGCTACCGGGCCTCTACTAACCCAGTGTTCCCACGGGACCCGAATTTCCGGGGTTCAGCTCCACTCACTCCTGCTTTCACTCACTCAGCTACACCTTGTTTTTCTTTTCTGTACAGAAAATTCCACTCCCTTAGGTTGGTTACTTTACCCCAGAGGTACTTACAGTTTTAAACAAAATATCAAGGTAATCTGCTTTTGAAATCGGATAGTTATGTGCTATTGTATTAAATGTGTACTATCCCGCCTTTAATTGAACTATCGTGTGATTTGTACTTAGCGTCCGTAATCCTATGCAACATTGTGTAAACACGCGACCGTGCGTGCCTTTTACGCCACGTGTGCGACCCTGCACTATGTCCGGACCACGCGTACAAATGGGCGTCTGCAATAAAACAAACCACACAATCTTTATAAACGTGAGCGATAAAAGCTACTATCGTTCACAAACACAACCCACACTTGTTCTGTATAAACCTAAAACGACTAGGCCAGAACTGCGTTTTGTGTTTTATAATTACACCCTTAATACATTTATTTCAAATTTATCTATATAGCAAACAAATGTATCCGATTTCACACAGATCTATAATGACTAATAACCTATGGCAACAATATGTGGGAGAGTATGCAAAATATCGGTACCCTTTTTGTACGCTTTTGGCGCCAAAAAAAATTACACAGATTTTTAAATAGCTTTTTTCCTGTTCCCTCCGGGTTCTAGCAGCACCTCTGCAGACCAGATAGAGCAGAAACAGCACAAAAATAGGGTTTTAAAACATCCAAGCAACCAGGAAAAGGTTTTACTTAAAGATGTATCTCCACTCTTTGCTGATAGATTAAAGTCTGCTATGATCTGCTAGTCTACGAGCGTGTGGAAAACCGGATCGAGCCCCCAATTGTAAATGCTGATTTACTTACAGGACTAAAAGCAATACTTTAATACACTCAATACACTTTAAAATTGAGCCGCTGCGGCCGCTGTATTCAAGCCTTATCCTATGTACTTTTCACTAGTTAGCGTACAAAGGCCCGTAACGTGCACGCACTTTGCGTACACACGCCGCGACATACGTACGAAGTACATGCAGTGCATACACACACACCGACACGCTGAGAGCACAATGCAGCTTCATGTGTGGCAGAAATACATTTAAAACCTTAGCAGGAAAAGAGACACAACACCAATTGTATTTAAGATGTTGGGATCCGACCCACCAACATATAATTGCTGAAAGGGGGTTACAACAGATATACAATTACAATAAGAGAAAAGAGGCTACAGTACAATGGTACATATGTTTTGTTTCGCCAGCGCCACATGGTCCGGTGCTCAGTCAATCTGCAAGATGACCTTCAGAGAGAGATTGAGTGACCGGCTAGGCAGCTTAGCTTTTATACAGTTGGTAAAAACACAATACAATGGAAACTGTAACCTCTTCATCCATAGGTCAAAGGGCTGGTCATTTACAGTACAGTTGGGGTCATAGGTTGGTTTGAATAGGTGGGCGATGTCTGTTCCAGGTGTGCTTGCAGTTGGTCTCCACTGGGTTCCCGCCGAATATCAGAGTACAGTAAACACAGTATAATATTAATATCCTGTACCTGCGCATAACTATGCACAGGAGCGTGCTATCTTCTACAAACTGCTACCGGAATGTTGCCCTTAAAATACCCTACAGTTGGATACCAAACACCACCTCATAACCTAATGCTGTCCCCTCATATCCTGTAAAGGTGAATCCCTTTGTTGTTGTACCTTTTAAACAAGTATAACTTGCTGGTGTGGTGCGTGTGGGCTATGTGTACATTGTGCACTATGTGGATTAAATATGAGATATGTCTTTGTGGCTTTTCCATGCGAGTACCAATGCTACCGTAATTACCCATACCACGCGCTAATACGCAGGACCGCGTGAGCGGTCATACGCAATGTGCGAATATGTGCACGCACGGCAGAACAAGCACGCGCACGGAGGCCATCTGTGTGGAGTTTTACGTGATGTGTGTACTGTAATATTTTCCGACTTCGACATATATATATATATATATATCTATGACATGTGTACAGGCATCCGTGCTTTGGTATTTGTTTAGGCTTTGAAATATTTTTTTTTCATGACAGTGGGAAAGTACTGCATCCTAAACAGATGTGCATATTAGTCACTCATACGTACTGTAGTGTAATCTCTGAAACAGTGGACATTTTGATATCAGTTGAAACTCACAGTATAAATATCTCTGTGTATTAATGGACCTAGGTGGTCTTTCCGAGTTGATCGCTCACTACCTGTTTTTAGCAGCCGTGCAAACGCATTGCCGCCGCCCACTGGGGAGTGTATTTTCGCTTTGCAAGTGTGCGAACGCTTGTGCAGCAGAGCGCCTGCAAAATCATTTTGTGCAAAACAAGACTAGCCCTGTAGTTACTCTTCGTGTGCGTTGATTCTAACGATGGAGGGACGGCTTTTGATGTCACACACCCACCCAGCGTTCGCCCAGCCACGCCTGCGTTTTCCCTGGCACACCTGCGTTTTTCCAAACACTCCCTGAAAACGGTCAGATGCCACCCAGAAACGCCCCCTTCCTGTCAATCTTCTTGCGGTCAGCTGTGCAACTGAAAGCTTCGCTAGAACCTGTGCTAAACCACGATGCTCTTTGTACCCATACGTCGCGCATGTGCATTGCGGTTCATACGCATGCGCAGATTAGTCGTTTTTTCCACTGATCGCTATGCAGCGAACAACAGCAGCTAGCGATCAACTCGGAATGACGCCCCTAATGAGAAAGGTCTCTATTGATGACCCATTGGAGAGCAAAGCTAGTTCCAGGAAATGGGAGCTACCAAATTCAAAGACCCTGCTGCTGTCTTTATTTGTAATTTGTATTTATTTCACTTTTGATGTTCCTGCACAGTAAAATATGTCTCCCAGTGGGTTTGGGGACAGGTGACTGGCTGTCGGGATCCTGGCGGTCAGCGCGCTGCACTCGTCACAGGTTCTATTCCCACTCTATAGGGACGTCTCTAACCCTACACAAAATGTTCAGACTTTCATTTAGAAAAGCTGGTTCAGGAAGGTTCAAACAGTATACTAATGAGCCACTAGGTGGCACTATGAACTCACTAAAGGGGCGTCTCTAATCCTACACAAATTCCGGAGAAGTCCAAAACATAAGTTTGCACAGTAAAGTAACTGAAGGCGGTTATGGCTGCTTCCCGACTGGCGGGGCTGGTAAGTCCTACACACAATGAACAGTATTAGTAACTCTGATTTGGAAATCTTGGAATAACCACAACTGGTATTTTAAGATGCAAGACAACTAGATCCAACAGGGAGATAGTGAAGCAGTTCATGCTGTCTCACTGGGATCACCTCACTTGATACGACTTGGTAAGGGTGCATAAAACAAAGGGGATGCTGGTTAATGGTGCTCTTCCTTTGAAAGCAGTATATCTCTGCACATGAATAGTTGTGTACACATATAACGGTCCTGAATAGGGTAATAACTTAGAGCTATGATGGCTAAGGCACTGTGGTGGCTCAGAGTCTTGTCTTTAATAAAGGCTTTTTGGTTACAGAGTACATTTAGATATTAGAGGTGCACAGCCCCTGTCATGGCACTGACGGGTTTAACTGAGGCTACAGGTGCGGTGCTTCCCTAGATCTGCCGGGGGGAAGGAGGGGATTGGCAGACTGTCAGTGTTGAGGGTACCTGAACTTTGATCCTCCATCCGTCTGGCCGGCACAGCTCCCCTACCCTGTGATTCACACTGGGCTCAGCTCTCCTCTTAGACTCCTCTGCGCACCTGCAGTTGTCAGCGGTGCTGGGCTTCCTCCCCAGGCTGCTCTCTACCTGCCGGGGCCGCACTCCGCTCCCTATTCCTCTCCGGCTTCTTCTTGCAGTGGCATCCCTCACTCTCTGGGCGCGGGCGCACACAGCCTGCCTCTTCAATCCCGGCTGCCTCTCCTCTGCAGCTCTCTGTCGTCCTCTCACTGCTGCAGCGGGACTCGCTCCTCTCTCTCCCCACTTCGGTGGCAGTGGGTCCTGCTTCTCAACCCAGCGACATAGTGTCCTCTTCACTGCGCACCATCCCTTCTCAAAAAAGCGCCACGTGTCTCCACACTCCATCTCTACACACCCGCGCTCCACTCTGGCACCAACCCCACCTCCTCTTCTTCAGTCCGCTCTCTCAGACCCGCTCTCCTCCTACCTGGGTCCTAGTGCCCCCCTGGTGCTGGCCCGCGTTGCCTAGCAACCCGCCGGCTAATTAACCCCTGCTTTTCCTGTGAGTGTGCCTCTGTCCTGTCAGGGACAGCAAGGCACACAGCAGTATATCACACATTATCATTTCAGTTCTCTGCTGCAAGCACAGTGCTCTCTTGATCCCTCCAGCATTCCACTGCAGCGAGCACATATTTTGGGTTATGGTTAATATCCAGATGGACGGGATCTTGGCACTCAAGATACCAGCTCCAGAATCCCTACACACAACGCAAACCCGACGTCGGATTCCTGAAAGGGGGCAGGAAACTGACGCCAGAATCCCGACCGCTGGCTCTGCCAGACCCAACCTGGAGTTTAGTACCTCTGGTACCAGTCCGGTCATCTAATGAGCCGATGAAAGGTTTATAGGCACCCTAGGCAAAGCTTCACTCCACTGCCCCTGCTTACCGAAGTCATTGTGCTTAGTTACGTATCCCTAAAGCCCCCCCAAATAAAACAGTTTTTCCCACACCCCTTATGCACAACTATGGATGGTGACACACTGCACAAAGAGACTGACTACCAACAGTATTACACACAATGAGAATTCCCACAAAACTGTATTGTATTTTTACTTTGCATTAATGCTTCTGAACACTGCAGGCAACATTGAAATTAATACTAGACTTACTACAGGTTGAGTATCCCTTATCCAAAATGCTTGGGACCAGAGGTATTTTGGATATCGGATTTTTCCGTATTTTGGAATAATTAGATACCATAATGAGATATCATGGTGATGGGACCTAAATCTAAGCACAGAATGCATTTATGTTACATATACACCTTATACACACAGCCTGAAAGTAATTTTAGCCAATATATTTTAGAACTTTGTGCATTAAACAAAGTGTGTCTACATTCACACAATTCATTTATGTTTCATATACACCTTATATACACAGCCTGAAGGTCATTTAATACAATATTATTAATAACTTTGTGTATTAAACAAAGTTTGTGTACATTGAGCCATCAAAAAACAAAGATTTCAGTATGTCACTCTCACTCAAAAAAGTCCGTATTTCAGAATATTCCGTATTTCGGAATATTTGGATATGGGATACTCAACCTGTATCAGCTTTATAATAGATGTGTCTACTCCAGCAGACTTGAAATTGCATTAAACATTTAAAATCTATATATTATTATTATTAAGAATAAATCACAGACTCAAAACTGTTCAGGATCTTGAATACAGAAGAACAGGCAAAAACAGTGATGGGCAACAAGTGGCCAAAAGGCTGCCTGTGGCCCAAGAGTTCACTTGCAGCTCCTGACATCTTCTCAGCAGTTCTTAAGGCATCCATACCTTTATTGCAATATCTGTAACTATTTAACTATCTTATCACTTAAAATAACCATGCGAACACAGACTGCTTTGGTTAAAGGCCATAACTTGGATTTATTAAGGTATGACCCTGAACTTTTACTTAATTTTTGGGGTGCAAAGAAGGACAACACACGCCACACCACACCAAACACGCAGCCCCGGCTAAATGATTCTGAACTTATATTGGGAGCCAACTGATACAACCCCCCCACCCCCTGTGACAAATGTAAGCTGAACTGTGCAGGCCCACATCCCCTTCAGCTAGTAAGAGCGTGTCCACAGAGACAGACGCCCTCCTGCAGAGGTAGGCCATACTTGCCGCCTTTTACAGGGTATGTGCTCCACAAAGGCTTCTTACACCTTAAGTGGCTGCTGGTGTGTAGCGCCTTCCCGCCCAACAGCATCTTATAAACAAAGAGTTAGTAAGAACAGAACGAAGAATCAAAAACGGGGAGGGAGGGACAAACACCATTCCACAAGGTGGATGTTAGTCTCGCCCCAGCCTTATGAAGCAAGACACTCCTAAAAGCTCCCTGATAGGCCAATCCTGACCACTCACAAAAATTCCCCAAGGCTAATCTACCCAGCAACAGTTGACAAATTCTAAACCAATTCCAAAAAAGTAAGGACTCTTATATAGCCTTAAGCCTATTCAGCTCTTGTTTTATTTGAATAACATTTTACTTTTAAAAGGGAATCCTGCCCAGAGCCCCCAGTGCCCAGCATCATTGCTGCCTACAATGGCTGTACAAACCTGGACTCAGTTGGTGGTGTCCAGCCAGTACTGTGTCACCTTCTTGTTGCTGATGTTCTGAAGCCGCTGGGGCAGGGGCTTCTCTGTCACCTGCTGGAGGCCAATGTCAGCACCAGCAGCCATGAACTCCACAAGCTGGGCCCGGGAGTGGGGGAATGGAGACAGCAGGAAGATGGCTTTCCTGAGTCTGCTGGCAGCCAGGGACTTGGAGAGGGAGTCTGTCTTCAGGGGCTCATCCACAGAAATCAGACGGCTTCTGCGGCACAGCATGGGTGAGGGCTGATCTGGAGCAGGGGGAACCTGAGCAGCGGACATCTATGGGTAAATTCGCTACTGGTGATGGGTCACTTGTCGTCGGGCATAACGGTGGCTGTGGTTGATAGGACTCGCAGCATCCACGTAATAGAAGGGCATCACTTTTAAAGACATTCTTAATTTCTTTTACTTAAGTGTTTATGTAATGCCCTCTGGTGGCCAGCGCCCTAAGTCATCTGGTCAACCGTTACCAGTCCAGCTTCCAGAATTATTAACTTACAGCCTAGTTATTTTTCTAGCTTGTTACCCCAGAGTTTTTTTTACTGAGTAGCATTATTTGTATACTTAGCCATTCTCGGAACAGCTTCATCAATATGTGTGTATAAAAACTGACTAATGACAAAAGATGGTGCTAGGTAGTTTCTTAAATGATTTGCTTTTAATAAAAAACAGTAGGACACATAATAGTAAAATGGAATAAAAACAATGTCATATGAAATAGTAAATCACATAAAAAAGGCAAGTCACATCAAATAAATGACATACTGTAAAATAATGAGGGAAGCTTTCCCTATTAATGAATAATAGGTCTAAATGTTAGACAATGTGTAATCCACAAGATTGATCAATTAGTATAATTAGCATATATGAATAGCCAATTATCAAATATAAAAGTTACACATGTTGGGAAAGATCATACCAGGTGGATTGCACATTGTTAAAAATTCCGACTTAATGTTCATTATATCATAGGAGGGAGAGATTGTCCCTTTACTTATTTTATGTCATTTATTTGAAGTGACTTACCTTTTTTTATGTGATTTACTATTTCGTATGACATTGTTTTTATTCCATTTTACTATTATGGGCAAGATTCAAATGTATACGGTATATGGCCAGCAGCCACTAGATGGTGCCCAACAGAGCTAATCAAATGTAACTCCATTCAGACGCGATTGGCTGCTGGCGACTATATTATATATAAAGAAAATCTATTTTTATATATATATATATATATATATATATATATATATATCGGTGAAAAGGTGGTACTTAGCACTACACCAAATGAGTGAAAATAAAGAGAGTCTTAGTCCAGAGACAGTGGTAATGTCCAATTTCTCTGTCTCCAATCCACACTCCCTCTGACAGGGTGGCAGCCGTAATCCAGGTGACCGGTGTTCAGTCGGTCTGTTTTGATGGATCTAGAAAGAAGGTGAAAACAGCGCCTACTAGTGCAGTATATTAGGATCCTTCAAATGAAAACCTCCACCAGTTCAATAACACCCTTAGAAAAACGCAAGTACCATCATGAGTGGAGTTAACCACTTAATTAAATCGCACGCTCTCAAAATGGGAATTCCCGAACTGGATAGATTTCTCCCTTCAGCTCCAGAACCTCATGGTACTTCTAATGCTCAATGATCACCAATGAAAAGAAAGAAAGTAGCCGAAATAGTGTAATAAAGTTTTAACACCAGTTTAATTGTTAAAAAACAAAGCAAATACCCGTACATCAAAATAATGTAAAAATAGCTTATCTGATGTGTAGTAGATACAGTTCGGTCTCTGTTCCTCAACGCGTTTCGTCCTTATGGCATATCAAGCCTGGACTTCATCAGGAGTATACTACCCCACTGCCTGCTCTCTCTACTTATAGCTACACTAATAAGATAATTAGGGCGAGTGTTTTCCCGCCTTTCAGTTCATTTTGACATCACTTCCGGGTTCATTTTGACATCACTTCTGGGTTCATTTTGACATCACTTCCGGGAGTACAATAATAATAAACATACACTACTTCCTGCTATAACATAATCATGGGATCGCCGTGACGTCATTACGCTCACAGCATCTCCCGAGAATGCACTAATAGATATAAAGATCCTGCCGCCCGTTACTGTATGATCCCGAGCGTGTCAGTGATGCCGACACGCCCACTGCGCACTTCGGGAACTTAATGGCAACAACAAACTGCTGCCCGTTGCTAGGTGATCCCGGGGCGCCAGTGACATCATAACGTCCGCTGCGTCCTCCGGGATCAAACCAACGACCATATCCAGCTCGTTGCCATAGCACCTAAGCTCATGGTGCTCGATCCTCCCGTGTGCTCTCGTGAGCATCATGGTGACAGCCGATCTGTAGCATATGGAGTATTACCTTAGCAACATATACACAACATGGGTTACACGCCCCCAGTTCCCCGCACTCTGCACGGGGAAGGTATTTAATATCGATCACATAACTGGTCTGTTCTGCCCGCGCCGGTACAAGGGGGATAACGGTCACAGTGCCGTCTCCTTGCCCAGCTTGGGTGGGGATCGTACCTCGGTGATCAAAAAACAACTAAACCATAGTATATGTCCCTTATTTTTAGAGGGATTAGACAGTAATCAGTAACCATGGTATTGCTTCAGATCCCACATATATACAAAGTGGAAATTTGAAAGTAGCATTAAAATTCACAATCCAATGTAATATTAAAATACAATTATTAAAACCTATAATAGCAGCAATCTGAACCTCAGGAAATAGTTAATAAATATTACAGACAAAAACTCATAAAAAATATACCATATTAAAAAGCCAACATGAGTTTTTGTCTGTAACATTTACTAACTATTCCCTGAGGCTCAGATTGCTGCTACTATATGTCTTATTATATGTGAAATCTATGCTGCTGCTATTCTAGTGTTGGCTTTTTAATATCGTATATTTTTTATGAGTTTTTGTCTGTAATATAAGGGACATATACTATGGTTTAGTTGTTTTTTGATCACCGAGGTACGTGCAGAGTGCGGGGAACTGGGGGCGTGTAACCCATGTTGTGTATATGTTGCATATATGTTGCTAAGGTAACACTCCATATGCTACAGATCGGCTGTCACCATGATGCTCACGAGAGCACACGGGAGGATCGAGCACCATGAGCTTAGGTGCTATGGCAACGAGCTGGATATGGTCATTGGTTTGATCCTGGAGGACGCAACGGACGTAATGACGTCACTGGCGCCCCCGGGATCACCTAGCAACGGGCAGCAGTTTGTTGTTGCCATTAAGTTCCCGAAGTGCGCAGTGGGCGTGTCGGCGTCACTGACACGCTCGGGATCATTTAGTAACGGGCGGCAGGATCTTTATATCTATTAGTGCATTCTCGGGAGATGCTGTGAGCATAATGACGTCACGGCGATCCCATGATTATGTTATAGCAGGAAGTAGTGTGTGTTTATTATTATTGTACTCCCGGAAGTGATGTCAAAATTAACCCAGAAGTGATGTCAAAATGAACCCGGAAGTGATGTCAAAATGAACCCGGAAGTGATGTCAAAATGAACTGAAAGGCGGGAAAACACTCGCCCTAATTATCTCATTACTGTAGCTATAAGTAGAGAGAGCAGGCAGTGGGGTAGTATACTCCTGATGAAGTCCAGGCTTGATATGCCATAAGGACGAAACACATTGAGGAACAGAGACCGAACTGTATCTACTACACATCAGATAAGCTATTTTTACATTATTTTGATGTACGGGTATTTGCTTTGTTTTTTAACAATTAAACTGATGTTAAAACTTTATTACACTATTTCGGCTACCTTCTTTCTTTTCATTGGTGATTATTGAGCATTAGAAGTACCATGAGGTTCTGGAGCTGAAGGGAGAAATCTATCCAGTTCGGGAATTCCCATTTTGAGAGCGTGCGACTTAATTAAGTGGTTAACTCCACTCATGATGGTACTTGCGTTTTTCTAAGGGTGTTATTGAACTGGTGGAGGTTTTCATTTGAAGGATCCTAATATACTGCACTAGTAGGCGCTGTTTTCACCTTCTTTCTATATATATATATATATATATATATATATATATATATTTATTTATTTATTTATTTTTTTCAATTGGGTTCTGGAAGTCCCAGCGCTTTTGGCCTTAGGCCCGTATAGATGCTTGGTTAGGGTTGCGCTCTTGATCCAGACTGCCTCTCTTGTTATATAAACTTCATCAATATGTCCAGTGGTCCCAGTTCCTGTGCCCACAAACTTGCTAATTCCGACTGGTCCTGACAGAATGGATCCTGGCACTTGAGCACAAATTAATACAAAAATGTAAATAGTTTTGCATAGATACAAAATAACATTGTGCAGATAGCATAACTATGCAGGGAAGGCTAAAGGTGCATACACACGGGGCGATTTGAACTACCTACTGTATATGGACTATATAGTCCATATCGGTAGCAAACATAGTTCTTATCGCACCGTGTGTATACAGCTTGCGATGCTGATGCACGGTCTCGCTGGGTCAATATTGTAAGAAACAATAGACTGTGTAGGCAGGTCAATTTTGACTAGAAAGTGTACAATCTAGTTACTAGTAAAGTCAAAATTGTACATAGCCAAAATTGCACCGTGTGTATAGTCAATATCTGTGGTTCTGGGCTCCAGGGAGTTCAAGGGAAATCGCAAAATCAAAATCGGCTTTTAGCCAGAATCGCACCGTGTGTATGCACCTTAAGAGGACAGGGGCCTACTCGCATGAGCTTACAATCTATAGGGGATATGGTTCAGGGCCATAACTAGGTGTGTGCGGAAGGGGCACTGCACATAGCACTGCAGGGTAGGGGGCGCTGTTGGCGGCACTTATCAGTTATCTGTTTTTATTACTTTCACTTGCAACTTTCCCCTTTTTGAAGCCCAGAATCTCCTGACCGCCCCTGTCTCCTACCCCGACCTCTTTTGTTGCTAATACCTATACAACATTCATGAACTAAACTTAAGATTTCTTTATTATTCAGTCACACTGTCCTTTATTACATTTCAAGATGCTGACATACTAAGGATTCACACCCATTACCTGTGGCATTGCAGTCAGACAATCTATTAATTGAGCTATCTGCCCTTGCATAGAAAGGTAGACAATTCTAAGCTAGAGAATTCTATCTATTTTAAGCTTAGCTTGTACTTTGTGAAAAAATGATCAGCATTGCAGCTGAGCAGATCTGTGTAGTGTGTGGCTGCAAGGGATTGGATGTGTGGCTGCACACTACATAGATCTGCTCAATTGCAATGCTGATTATTTTTTTTTACAAAGTACCAGTAGCTTTATATTAGAGATGAGCGGGTTCGGTTTCTCTGAATCCGAACCCGCCAGAACTTCATGTTTTTTTTTAAGGGTCCGAGCGACTCGGATCTTCCCGCCTTGCTCGGTTAACCCGAGCGCGCCCGAACGTCATCATGACGCTGTCGGATTCTCGCGAGGCTCGGATTCTATCGCGAGACTCGGATTCTATATAAGGAGCCGCGCGTCGCTGCCATTTTCACACGTGCATTGAGATTGATAGGGAGAGGACGTGGCTGGCGTCCTCTCCGTTTAGAATTAGAATAGATTAGAGAGACACTTGATTTACTAATTTTGGGGAGCATTAGGAGTACTCAGTAGTGTACAGTGCAGAGTTTTGCTGATAGTGACCAGTGACCACCACTTTTATTTATAAACCGTTCTCTGCCTGAAAAAAGCGATACACAGCACACAGTGACTCAGTCACATACCATATCTGTGTGCACTGCTCAGGCTCAGGCCAGTGTGCTGCATCATCTATTATCTATATATAATATTATATATATCTGTCTGACTGCTCAGCTCACACAGCTTATAATTGTGGGGGAGACTGGGGAGCACTACTGCAGTGCCAGTTATAGGTTATAGCAGGAGCCAGGAGTACATAATATAATCCGTTCTCTGCCTGAAAAAAGCGATACACAGCACACAGTGACTCAGTCACATACCATATCTGTGTGCACTGCTCAGGCTCAGGCCAGTGTGCTGCATCATCTATTATCTATATATAATATTATATATATCTGTCTGACTGCTCAGCTCACACAGCTTATAATTGTGGGGGAGACTGGGGAGCACTACTGCAGTGCCAGTTATAGGTTATAGCAGGAGCCAGGAGTACATAATATATTATATAGTGAGTGACCACCAGACACACAGTGCAGTTTATTTAATATATCCGTTCTCTGCCTGAAAAAAGCGATACACACAGTGACTCAGTCAGTCACATACCATATCTGTGTGCACTGCTCAGGCTCAGGCCAGTGTGCTGCATCATCTATATATATTATATATCTGTCTGACTGCTCAGCTCACACAGCTTATAATTGTGGGGGAGACTGGGGAGCACTACTGCAGTGCCAGTTATAGGTTATAGCAGGAGCCAGGAGTACATAATATTATATTAAAATTAAACAGTGCACACTTTTGCTGCAGGAGTGCCACTGCCAGTGTGACTAGTGACCAGTGACCTGACCACCAGTATATAATATTAGTAGTATACTATCTCTTTATCAACCAGTCTATATTAGCAGCAGACACAGTACAGTGCGGTAGTTCACGGCTGTGGCTACCTCTGTGTCGGCACTCGGCAGCCCGTCCATAATTGTATATACCACCTAACCGTGGTTTTTTTTTCTTTCTTTATACATACATACTAGTTACGAGTATACTATCTCTTTATCAACCAGTCTATATATTAGCAGCAGACACAGTACAGTGCGGTAGTTCACGGCTGTGGCTACCTCTGTGTCGGCACTCGGCAGCCCGTCCATAATTGTATATACCACCTAACCGTGGTTTTTTTTTCTTTCTTTATACATACATACTAGTTACGAGTATACTATCTCTTTATCAACCAGTCTATATATTAGCAGCAGACACAGTACAGTGCGGTAGTTCACGGCTGTGGCTACCTCTGTGTCGGCACTCGGCAGCCCGTCCATAATTGTATATACCACCTAACCGTGGTTTTTTTTTCTTTCTTTATACATACATACTAGTTACGAGTATACTATCTCTTTATCAACCAGTCTATATATTAGCAGCAGACACAGTACAGTGCGGTAGTTCACGGCTGTGGCTACCTCTGTGTCGGCACTCGGCAGCCCGTCCATAATTGTATATACCACCTAACCGTGTTTTTTTTTTCTTTCTTTATACATACATACTAGTTACGAGTATACTATCTCTTTATCAACCAGTCTATATATTAGCAGCAGACACAGTACAGTGCGGTAGTTCACGGCTGTGGCTACCTCTGTGTCGGCACTCGGCAGCCCGTCCATAATTGTATACTAGTATCCAATCCATCCATCTCCATTGTTTACCTGAGGTGCCTTTTAGTTGTGCCTATTAAAATATGGAGAACAAAAATGTTGAGGTTCCAAAATTAGGGAAAGATCAAGATCCACTTCCACCTCGTGCTGAAGCTGCTGCCACTAGTCATGGCCGAGACGATGAAATGCCAGCAACGTCGTCTGCCAAGGCCGATGCCCAATGTCATAGTACAGAGCATGTCAAAACCAAAACACCAAATATCAGTAAAAAAAGGACTCCAAAACCTAAAATAAAATTGTCGGAGGAGAAGCGTAAACTTGCCAATATGCCATTTACCACACGGAGTGGCAAGGAACGGCTGAGGCCCTGGCCTATGTTCATGGCTAGTGGTTCAGCTTCACATGAGGATGGAAGCACTCAGCCTCTCGCTAGAAAACTGAAAAGACTCAAGCTGGCAAAAGCACCGCAAAGAACTGTGCGTTCTTTGAAATCCCAAATCCACAAGGAGAGTCCAATTGTGTCGGTTGCGATGCCTGACCTTCCCAACACTGGACGTGAAGAGCATGCGCCTTCCACCATTTGCACGCCCCCTGCAAGTGCTGGAAGGAGCACCCGCAGTCCAGTTCCTGATAGTCAGATTGAAGATGTCAGTGTTGAAGTACACCAGGATGAGGAGGATATGGGTGTTGCTGGCGCTGGGGAGGAAATTGACCAGGAGGATTCTGATGGTGAGGTGGTTTGTTTAAGTCAGGCACCCGGGGAGACACCTGTTGTCCGTGGGAGGAATATGGCCGTTGACATGCCAGGTGAAAATACCAAAAAAATCAGCTCTTCGGTGTGGAGGTATTTCACCAGAAATGCGGACAACAGGTGTCAAGCCGTGTGTTCCCTTTGTCAAGCTGTAATAAGTAGGGGTAAGGACGTTAACCACCTCGGAACATCCTCCCTTATACGTCACCTGCAGCGCATTCATAATAAGTCAGTGACAAGTTCAAAAACTTTGGGTGACAGCGGAAGCAGTCCACTGACCAGTAAATCCCTTCCTCTTGTAACCAAGCTCACGCAAACCACCCCACCAACTCCCTCAGTGTCAATTTCCTCCTTCCCCAGGAATGCCAATAGTCCTGCAGGCCATGTCACTGGCAATTCTGACGAGTCCTCTCCTGCCTGGGATTCCTCCGATGCATCCTTGCGTGTAACGCCTACTGCTGCTGGCGCTGCTGTTGTTGCCGCTGGGAGTCGATGGTCATCCCAGAGGGGAAGTCGTAAGCCCACTTGTACTACTTCCAGTAAGCAATTGACTGTTCAACAGTCCTTTGCGAGGAAGATGAAATATCACAGCAGTCATCCTACTACAAAGCGGATAACTGAGTCCTTGACAACTATGTTGGTGTTAGACGTGCGTCCGGTATCCGCCGTTAGTTCACAGGGAACTAGACAATTTATTGAGGCAGTGTGCCCCCGTTACCAAATACCATCTAGGTTCCACTTCTCTAGGCAGGCGATACCGAGAATGTACACGGACGTCAGAAAAAGACTCACCAGTGTCCTAAAAAATGCAGTTGTACCCAATGTCCACTTAACCACGGACATGTGGACAAGTGGAGCAGGGCAGGGTCAGGACTATATGACTGTGACAGCCCACTGGGTAGATGTATGGACTCCCGCCGCAAGAACAGCAGCGGCGGCACCAGTAGCAGCATCTCGCAAACGCCAACTCTTTCCTAGGCAGGCTACGCTTTGTATCACCGCTTTCCAGAATACGCACACAGCTGAAAACCTCTTACGGCAACTGAGGAAGATCATCGCGGAATGGCTTACCCCAATTGGACTCTCCTGTGGATTTGTGGCATCGGACAACGCCAGCAATATTGTGTGTGCATTAAATATGGGCAAATTCCAGCACGTCCCATGTTTTGCACATACCTTGAATTTGGTGGTGCAGAATTTTTTAAAAAACGACAGGGGCGTGCAAGAGATGCTGTCGGTGGCCAGAAAAATTGCGGGACACTTTCGGCGTACAGGCACCACGTACAGAAGACTGGAGCACCACCAAAAACTACTGAACCTGCCCTGCCATCATCTGAAGCAAGAAGTGGTAACGAGGTGGAATTCAACCCTCTATATGCTTCAGAGGTTGGAGGAGCAGCAAAAGGCCATTCAAGCCTATACAATTGAGCACGATATAGTAGGTGGAATGCACCTGTCTCAAGTGCAGTGGAGAATGATTTCAACGTTGTGCAAGGTTCTGATGCCCTTTGAACTTGCCACACGTGAAGTCAGTTCAGACACTGCCAGCCTGAGTCAGGTCATTCCCCTCATCAGGCTTTTGCAGAAGAAGCTGGAGGCATTGAAGAAGGAGCTAAAAGGGAGCGATTCCGCTAGGCATGTGGGACTTGTGGATGCAGCCCTTAATTCGCTTAACAAGGATTCACGGGTGGTCAATCTGTTGAAATCAGAGCACTACATTTTGGCCACCGTGCTCGATCCTAGATTTAAAGCCTACCTTGGATCTCTCTTTCCGGCAGACACAGGTCTGCTGGGGTTGAAAGACCTGCTGGTGACAAAATTGTCAAGTCAAGCGGAACGCGACCTGTCAACATCTCCTCCTTCACATTCTCCCGCAACTGGGGGTGCGAGGAAAAGGCTCAGAATTCCGAGCCCACCCGCTGGCGGTGATGCAGGGCAGTCTGGAGCGACTGCTGATGCTGACATCTGGTCCGGACTGAAGGACCTGACAACGATTACGGACATGTCGTCTACTGTCACTGCATATGATTCTCTCAACATTGATAGAATGGTGGAGGATTATATGAGTGACCGCATCCAAGTAGGCACGTCACACAGTCCGTACTTATACTGGCAGGAAAAAGAGGCAATTTGGAGGCCCTTGCACAAACTGGCTTTATTCTACCTAAGTTGCCCTCCCACAAGTGTGTACTCCGAAAGAGTGTTTAGTGCCGCCGCTCACCTTGTCAGCAATCGGCGTACGAGGTTACATCCAGAAAATGTGGAGAAGATTATGTTCATTAAAATGAATTATAATCAATTCCTCCGCGGAGACATTGACCAGCAGCAATTGCCTCCACAAAGTACACAGGGAGCTGAGATGGTGGATTCCAGTGGGGACGAATTGATAATCTGTGAGGAGGGGGATGTACACGGTGATATATCGGAGGGTGAAGATGAGGTGGACATCTTGCCTCTGTAGAGCCAGTTTGTGCAAGGAGAGATTAATTGCTTCTTTTTTGGGGGGGGTCCAAACCAACCCGTCATATCAGTCACAGTCGTGTGGCAGACCCTGTCACTGAAATGATGGGTTGGTTAAAGTGTGCATGTCCTGTTTTGTTTATACAACATAAGGGTGGGTGGGAGGGCCCAAGGACAATTCCATCTTGCACCTCTTTTTTCTTTTCTTTTTCTTTGCATCATGTGCTGATTGGGGAGGGTTTTTTGGAAGGGCCATCCTGCGTGACACTGCAGTGCCACTCCTAGATGGGCCCGGTGTTTGTGTCGGCCACTAGGGTCGCTAATCTTACTCACACAGTCAGCTACCTCATTGCGCCTCTTTTTTTCTTTGCGTCATGTGCTGTTTGGGGAGGGTTTTTTGGAAGGGCCATCCTGCGTGACACTGCAGTGCCACTCCTAGATGGGCCCGGTGTTTGTGTCGGCCACTAGGGTCGCTAATCTTACTCACACAGCTACCTCATTGCGCCTCTTTTTTTCTTTGCGTCATGTGCTGTTTGGGGAGGGTTTTTTGGAAGGGACATCCTGCGTGACACTGCAGTGCCACTCCTAGATGGGCCCGGTGTTTGTGTCGGCCACTAGGGTCGCTAATCTTACTCACACAGTCAGCTACCTCATTGCGCCTCTTTTTTTCTTTGCGTCATGTGCTGTTTGGGGAGGGTTTTTTGGAAGGGACATCCTGCGTGACACTGCAGTGCCACTCCTAGATGGGCCCGGTGTTTGTGTCGGCCACTAGGGTCGCTAATCTTACTCACACAGCTACCTCATTGCGCCTCTTTTTTTCTTTGCGTCATGTGCTGTTTGGGGAGGGTTTTTTGGAAGGGCCATCCTGCGTGATACTGCAGTGCCACTCCTAGATGGGCCCGGTGTTTGTGTCGGCCACTAGGGTCGCTAATCTTACTCACACAGCTACCTCATTGCGCCTCTTTTTTTCTTTGCGTCATGTGCTGTTTGAGGAGGGTTTTTTGGAAGGGACATCCTGCGTGACACTGCAGTGCCACTCCTAGATGGGCCCGGTGTTTGTGTCGGCCACTAGGGTCGCTAATCTTACTCACACAGTCAGCTACCTCATTGCGCCTCTTTTTTTCTTTGCGTCATGTGCTGTTTGGGGAGGGTTTTTTGGAAGGGCCATCCTGCGTGACACTGCAGTGCCACTCCTAGATGGGCCCGGTGTTTGTGTCGGCCACTAGGGTCGCTAATCTTACTCACACAGCTACCTCATTGCGCCTCTTTTTTTCTTTGCGTCATGTGCTGTTTGGGGAGGGTTTTTTGGAAGGGCCATCCTGCGTGACACTGCAGTGCCACTCCTAGATGGGCCCGGTGTTTGTGTCGGCCACTAGGGTCGCTAATCTTACTCACACAGCTACCTCATTGCGCCTCTTTTTTTCTTTGCGTCATGTGCTGTTTGGGGAGTGTTTTTTGGAAGGGCCATCCTGCGTGACACTGCAGTGCCACTCCTAGATGGGCCCGGTGTTTGTGTCGGCCACTAGGGTCGCTTATCTTACTCACACAGCGACCTCGGTGCAAATTTTAGGACTAAAAATAATATTGTGAGGTGTGAGGTATTCAGAATAGACTGAAAATGAGTGTAAATTATGGTTTTTGAGGTTAATAATACTTTGGGATCAAAATGACCCCCAAATTCTATGATTTAAGCTGTTTTTTAGTGTTTTTGGAAAAAAACACCCGAATCCAAAACACACCCGAATCCGACAAAAAAAATTCGGTGAGGTTTTGGCAAAACGCGTTCGAACCCAAAACACGGCCGCGGAACCGAACCCAAAACCAAAACACAAAACCCGAAAAATTTCAGGCGCTCATCTCTACTTTATATAGTGTTCATGGTTTTATGCAGGATCAAATAGCTCGATGAGTAGGGTGTTATTTAATAAAAGGTATTGTAACTGAATAACAACAAGTTCTCAAGTTAAGTGCATAAATGTGGTATAAAAAGGATTTTCTTGCAGTGGTCTAGAAATGGGTGTGTATTATTTATATACACACACATTTCCCACAAAAAATGTACCTTATGACCTTATTGGAAAAATGAAGGGGGAGGGCGCACACGGCACCAAAAAGTCTACTTACAGCTCTCATATGGTTGGACACAATAGGGAGAAGAGGCCAGCCACTGCAGAGTCAGGAAGGAGGGGTGGTAATTGTTCCTATGAAATGTAAATAACGTGATAAAACAATGGTACAATTTCAGTGCATAATATTAGCTTAACAATGACACAATGATAATTGATAGCTGATATAGCAGGTTCTGGTTCTATTTATTTTATAAAGAGTTATGAATATGTGTTAAACCTAGCAGGGGCTTTTCTCTGAGGCAGAGGAGAAGAACCCAAATGTGAACTGATATGAATTTCTATCATTTCATTATCCAGAAAATCAATTACATTGGATTGACAGTTATCAAGGCCATAACTTGCGTGTTACAAAGGAAATTCCCCTAAGGGGAGTTTTAGAATTTGTGCAGACCATTTGTTAAGATAAGAAATGAAATGCATAAGCAGTTTTCATAATTTCAAGAACAGGAAGTGTAACTTTGATGTATTACATACTTCAACTTGGTTATTAGAGAAGCAACGAAAATAATATGATCTATATTTCTATAATTCAGTAATGGCATCCAATAATTACATTGGATAGTAATATTCCGTATAACAGTGGTTCCCCAACTCGGTCCTCAAGCACTGACAGGTCACAATTTCCAGGTCACCCAGCAGGTGCACTGTGTATCACCAACTGTCACACTTTAAAAATCCACAGGTGACCTGGAAAACATGAACTGTTAGTGCTCCTTGAGTTTGGGAACAACTTCCGTAGAAGAATCAGCAACAACATTGGCGATAAATGAATGAATCAGCAATAACATTAAAAACAGTGGCAGGAAATAAAAAATGACATTAATAACCGACAAGGACACTTCACTGTGATAGCAGTGCCATGCTACATGTCTGACTCTTGACATTATGCACATTTAGACCTACTGTTAGCCGTCGCAGACGCAGTGGGAAGTTCCGGCTCCTGGCCATTGCTAGGCAACGGGACCGGCGCGTCACTTCCGCCACCGGGCATCCTTGCAGGGCCGGCTGCCTGGCAACCAGGGACGCCAGGCGGCTGCTCTCAGTCCCAGCTGTTACTAAGCATCTGGGAAGCTCTGATCAGCACGCCAGATTACAGCTAGTGCAATTAGGGACCGGGAGGGTTGGGCTGCCTCCCATGATTGGCAGAAAAAAGTTTAGACCAGATGGTGTGCGCTAATTGGTGAAAAAAAATGTAGAATAGTACTTCCCTTATAGAGCTTCTAGGCGTGGGTTTTACCGCATATTCATATCACATTGATCCATATGTGGGAGAAAAATGAACATATATAGTGTAATACGTTTAAAATAGAAGGTTTTAATACAGAAACAATGACGGATAAGGTAAAAAATAATAATAATGATATAGGCTCCAAATTTTTGGTAATGAATGGAAAATTACCAGAGAGCAGAATAATACAGGTGTTTAAAAGTTAGCCTTAAAATTCATGTTGACTGCTTGATACTGATAATATTATAAGTCCAGGAGTCAAGTAAAGGTGGAGGTTTACCAGAATGGATGAAGTGAGTGCACATAAGATGTTGCCCAGGGGAGATAACGGCTCCGGAACCAGTACTCCAACGTCCACAACGCTTCGTCTGTCTGGTAAAGCTTCCTGTGATTTGCTTGTCATACAGTGCCGACGCGTTTCGGGATACCTCCCTTCATCAAGGCTGCATGACAAGCACTAACATGGATGAGCTATTTAAAGCAATGTTTAGATTTACATCCGGGTCACAAGGTCAATTTTGATATAGAGAAAATAGCATCTCCAGATAATATATAATATATATATGTTCTAAATCCAGGTTCTTACTCTTATACTAAAATATATATCCTAACATAATAATAATAATCCCAAAAATAAGCCAAATGTCAATAAAGATAAGAACGGGATTTCCGGAAGTGGTCATCCCCTTACTTCCGGTGCGGCGTGGACAGTCTTTAAATGATCTAAATTATTCTACCCCATGTGTTCATGTTGTTTGTTAAAGTCCTCATTGGTGGTCCTAGTGGTTTGACTTATTGTATGTGCGCCGGACAGTTTGTGAATTCATTTCGCGGATCTTTCCCGCGAACTTCCGGTATTTGGAACGCAAGGTGGAACGCAAACCGGCTTCCTGTGACGTACTTCCGGTTTGCGTCTCAAAGCCGGAGACATCTCTTCCTGAAAGGAAAACGGATCTAAGTCTCTAATATAAAACACCTGAATCGCATAAATAAAGATATTGGCGGAACCTGTTTAAATAATAGCCTAATAATAGTCAAGTGTGTTTATATTAAGAAATTAATACATAAAAACAATATGTTGCATAATTTTGTGGCATATTGTATGATACATTAAAAATAGTTTTTTCTAAAAACGGCAGATAGGTATTTCTGGCAAAAATTAAAATATAATAATGAAGATGCATAATTAATTATGGGAAATAAGTGCATACAATGCATAGAGGTGAGGAGGGCAAAAAGGTTGTAGATAAGGCTTTTTGGGAGAGGAGGTAGTAAAAACGGTCTTTATAAAAACCATTTAAGTTCAAAGTCAGCATTTAAGCCGTTAGGGATAAGGCTTTTTAGTTTATGGATCCATTTCATCTCTGTTTTGGCGAGTCTTGAAATTTCATCTCTGTATCTCCATGAATTCTTAATGTTTTCAATTGCCATAAATTGTATGATATGTCTGGTGGAACAATTGTGTTTTTCCTTAAAGTGACTGGATAGGGGATGTGTCATAATCCCTTTCTTGATATTTCTTAAATGTTCGCTTAAGCGGGTTTTAAGTGCTCGGCTCGTTCTACCCACATACAACATGTGGC
Organism: Pseudophryne corroboree; assembly: GCF_028390025.1. Classification (NCBI taxonomy): domain Eukaryota; kingdom Metazoa; phylum Chordata; class Amphibia; order Anura; family Myobatrachidae; genus Pseudophryne; species Pseudophryne corroboree. The sequence goes on from NC_086447.1 coordinate 185,240,984, forward strand.
AGCTGCATTCAATAAAATAAATCACATTTGTAGTGTGACAGGTCATGAAATTTTGCAGTTTGTGAGACGTTCCATTTGCTGTAAATTCTTCATATTTTGATTTAGTTGTTTGTATCTCCCGACAAGCTTGACATGTCCCACACCTGTAGAAGCCCTTACTTCTGATTGGATGATGATCTTTGGATGATAGGGCACTTTTAGTCAGTTTATTTTTTAAGTTGGGAGCCTTGCGATATATGAATTTTGGTTTTGCTGGTATTGTGTCTTTTAGAAGTGGATCTCTTATTAGGAGGTGCCAGTGTTTCTTCACTATTGCTTCAATCTCTTTATGTTGTCGATTGAATTGAGTAATGAAGGCCAATTTTTGACCACCGTCTGTGGATCCTTTACCCATTTTTCCTTTCAGGAGTTCTTTCCGATCTTTCTTAAGCACTTCTTCTTTGAATCTGTCCAGTCTGCATTTGTCGTATCCCTTTTCTTCAAAGCCTTTTTTCATTTGATTAATCTGGTCCTCACAAATGTTTTTCTTGCTGCAGTTCCTTCTGAGCCTCAGGAATTGGCTTTTGGGGACGCTGTTAAGCCAGTTCGAGTGGTGTTGACTTGATATGTCGATATAATTAGTTGCATCAGTGGGTTTCTTATAACACTTTGTTTCTAGTTTTCCATCTTCAATGTAGATGCTAAGATCCAGAAAGTGTATTTCTTTTTGGCTTGTCATACAGCTCAGAGTCAGGTTGAAATTGTTATTATTCAGTGACTGGCAAAATTCATCAAGTCCTTCTTGTGTGCCTTCCCAAAAGAGTATGATGTCATCTATATAACGAAACCATAGCTTTAGATTGCTTTTATAGTTGGGGTTCGTTTTTACATATTTCTCTTCCCAATAAGACATGTACAGATTCGCGAAACTCGGCGCGAATTTCGTACCCATTGCTGTGCCGATTAGTTGATTGTAGTAGGTTCCGTTGAAATAAAAATAATTGTTTTTCAGTATGAAAGTGATGCCTTGTAACAGTAAATCCTTTTTATTTTCTGTGAGATCTGTCTTGTCCAGGAAATACTTCACTGCTTCAATCCCCTTTTCATGGGGGATGTTAGTATACAAGGCTTCCACATCCGCCGTTGCCATGAACATGTTGCTGTTCCAATCTACATTCTCAAGTTTTTGTAGTGTATCTGTTGTGTCTTTTAGGTGAAATTCCGTTTTGCTGACCAGAGGTTGTAAATGGGCATCGATGAATTCTGATAACTTGGCAGTGAGGCTTCCGATACCTGCCACGATGGGTCTGCCTGGAGGTTTCGTCACACTCTTATGTATCTTAGGCAGGACATAAATTGTGGGTATTGCTGGTTCAGTTACATTAAGAAAATCGAATTCTTTCTTCGTTATTGTATTCTTATCTAGATGAGATTGTAACAGTTTTGTTAGATTCGTTTTGATTTTTGTAGTTGGGTCACTTTTGAGTTTTACATATGTTTTTCCATCGTCGAGTTGTCGGTAAATCTCGTTGATGTAGTCCTCTTTATTCATAATTACAACACCTCCTCCCTTGTCACTGGGTTTAATAACGATCGTCTCATCATCTTGTAGTTCTTTTAAAGCCAAACGCTCCTTGTGGCTTAGGTTATTTTTGTTTATTTTAGGTTTACCTATTTTTTCCAGATCCTCCACCACTGCTTTTTGAAAACTGTCCACCAGACTACCTTTAAGGTGTTTTGGATAAAATGTGGATTTGTTCTTGAATTTGTTATCTGTGGTCGTCTCCGAAGTTTCCCCTTCCATTTCTTTTTTCGTGAAAAATTTATTTATAGTCAATTTTCTCACAAATTTTTCCACATCAATGTAGATATTAAATGGGTCCATTTTATTGGTAGGGGCAAACTTAAGTCCCTTAAGAAGAAGTTTTTTTTCCATCTCAGTGAGTGATCTATTGCTTAGATTATAGATCTTTCCGTGATTGAAGTCGATAGCTGGTTCTTCTCCGTGCTCTTTGGTGGTAGTTGCCTCCTTTTCTATGTTTGTCTTTTTCTTTTTCTTTTTGTTGTGTTTAATCCCTCCTCTTTTCCCTCTTTTTCTCTTGGTTAGTATTGACGGTAGTTCGTTCTTTCTAAAAAAGGACTCCTTCTCATGTTATGATGGCTCATCTCGTTTTGGCGGTTATTTGATGTTCTCCTTCCAGCATAACTCTTGGGATACGTATCGTAAGTGTCATAATCCTGATACGAATTTCTTCTATAACGCCTTCCCGTATTTCTGTCGGTGCTAAAGTTTCTCTGTTGGGGTATATTTCTATAACGTTGGTTTCTCCAGGTTTGGTTTAATTGATGTTGATAAGGTCTTCTCCTGCGGTGTTCCGTCGGTTGTAAATAGGTTCTCCTTTGATCTTCTTTCCTGTTTTGTCTTTCTGGAGACTGTTGTTCTCTTATAGCTGAATGGCCCACTTCTGTTCTCCTTTGTGTTCTGACATCTCTGATTGGTCTAGACGTGTTTAAGTATCCCTTTTTGTATCTGGGACAATCTTCATTGTGCTGTACCGAATGTGTATTGGCTAGTGTTTGTTTGAAGGATAATTCCTGGTCCTCTTCTTCTATGTAAGAGGACACTGATACAGGTGATCCTTCTTCCCTCATTAATTTGAATGGGTCTTTTCCTTCTTTTTTGTAGTACTCATGATCCCTCCTCAATTTGTTCTGTTTCTTTTGGATGATTTCTCTTGTGTTATTGGTAATTTTGTGTTGGATTTCTTTTTCTTTATTCTTAAATTCCAATAGTTCCTGGTATGGATCCAGAGTTGTTTGTATAAGATTGATTTGGTCCTTTAATGTAGTGAGTTTCTCCCTACGTTCCTTCAAGATCAACTCCAGAAGGGTAAATGAGCAGATCTCCAGTGTTCGCATCCAATCATCTTGAAATTTTTCACTAGCATCCTCAAAAGAGGGTAGCTTTTTGATCCTTAATCCTTTAGGAATGATTTGATCTGCGACGTATTTTTCTAGCGTCGCGCATTCCCACCATAGTCGATTCTCACGTAATAGTAATTTTTCAAGACGGCCCATGATGTCGTCTAGATCCTCATCAGTGCTGTTAGTAATTTTCACTGTAAATACTTCTTTGATTTTATCTTCTCTACTTTTCAGGTGTTGAAACATAATGTCGCCTGGATACTTCTCTTATTGGGGTAAAAGTAGGGTCAGATAGAGTATAGGGTAGAGAAGGGTCGTGGCGCCAAACCAATATGAGCTGCAACCTGCTGGTCAGATAGGCTAACCCCGTGGCCAAGTGTGTAAGTGGCAGAAAAAAGTTTAGACCAGATGGTGTGCGCTAATTGGTGAAAAAAAATGTAGAATAGTACTTCCCTTATAGAGCTTCTAGGCGTGGGTTTTACCGCATATTCATATCACATTGATCCATATGTGGGAGAAAAATGAACATATATAGTGTAATACGTTTAAAATAGAAGGTTTTAATACAGAAACAATGACGGATAAGGTAAAAAATAATAATAATGATATAGGCTCCAAATTTTTGGTAATGAATGGAAAATTACCAGAGAGCAGAATAATACAGGTGTTTAAAAGTTAGCCTTAAAATTCATGTTGACTGCTTGATACTGATAATATTATAAGTCCAGGAGTCAAGTAAAGGTGGAGGTTTACCAGAATGGATGAAGTGAGTGCACATAAGATGTTGCCCAGGGGAGATAACGGCTCCGGAACCAGTACTCCAACGTCCACAACGCTTCGTCTGTCTGGTAAAGCTTCCTGTGATTTGCTTGTCATACAGTGCCGACGCGTTTCGGGATACCTCCCTTCATCAAGGCTGCATGACAAGCACTAACATGGATGAGCTATTTAAAGCAATGTTTAGATTTACATCCGGGTCACAAGGTCAATTTTGATATAGAGAAAATAGCATCTCCAGATAATATATAATATATATATGTTCTAAATCCAGGTTCTTACTCTTATACTAAAATATATATCCTAACATAATAATAATAATCCCAAAAATAAGCCAAATGTCAATAAAGATAAGAACGGGATTTCCGGAAGTGGTCATCCCCTTACTTCCGGTGCGGCGTGGACAGTCTTTAAATGATCTAAATTATTCTACCCCATGTGTTCATGTTGTTTGTTAAAGTCCTCATTGGTGGTCCTAGTGGTTTGACTTATTGTATGTGCGCCGGACAGTTTGTGAATTCATTTCGCGGATCTTTCCCGCGAACTTCCGGTATTTGGAACGCAAGGTGGAACGCAAACCGGCTTCCTGTGACGTACTTCCGGTTTGCGTCTCAAAGCCGGAGACATCTCTTCCTGAAAGGAAAACGGATCTAAGTCTCTAATATAAAACACCTGAATCGCATAAATAAAGATATTGGCGGAACCTGTTTAAATAATAGCCTAATAATAGTCAAGTGTGTTTATATTAAGAAATTAATACATAAAAACAATATGTTGCATAATTTTGTGGCATATTGTATGATACATTAAAAATAGTTTTTTCTAAAAACGGCAGATAGGTATTTCTGGCAAAAATTAAAATATAATAATGAAGATGCATAATTAATTATGGGAAATAAGTGCATACAATGCATAGAGGTGAGGAGGGCAAAAAGGTTGTAGATAAGGCTTTTTGGGAGAGGAGGTAGTAAAAACGGTCTTTATAAAAACCATTTAAGTTCAAAGTCAGCATTTAAGCCGTTAGGGATAAGGCTTTTTAGTTTATGGATCCATTTCATCTCTGTTTTGGCGAGTCTTGAAATTTCATCTCTGTATCTCCATGAATTCTTAATGTTTTCAATTGCCATAAATTGTATGATATGTCTGGTGGAACAATTGTGTTTTTCCTTAAAGTGACTGGATAGGGGATGTGTCATAATCCCTTTCTTGATATTTCTTAAATGTTCGCTTAAGCGGGTTTTAAGTGCTCGGCTCGTTCTACCCACATACAACATGTGGCAGCTGCATTCAATAAAATAAATCACATTTGTAGTGTGACAGGTCATGAAATTTTGCAGTTTGTGAGACGTTCCATTTGCTGTAAATTCTTCATATTTTGATTTAGTTGTTTGTATCTCCCGACAAGCTTGACATGTCCCACACCTGTAGAAGCCCTTACTTCTGATTGGATGATGATCTTTGGATGATAGGGCACTTTTAGTCAGTTTATTTTTTAAGTTGGGAGCCTTGCGATATATGAATTTTGGTTTTGCTGGTATTGTGTCTTTTAGAAGTGGATCTCTTATTAGGAGGTGCCAGTGTTTCTTCACTATTGCTTCAATCTCTTTATGTTGTCGATTGAATTGAGTAATGAAGGCCAATTTTTGACCACCGTCTGTGGATCCTTTACCCATTTTTCCTTTCAGGAGTTCTTTCCGATCTTTCTTAAGCACTTCTTCTTTGAATCTGTCCAGTCTGCATTTGTCGTATCCCTTTTCTTCAAAGCCTTTTTTCATTTGATTAATCTGGTCCTCACAAATGTTTTTCTTGCTGCAGTTCCTTCTGAGCCTCAGGAATTGGCTTTTGGGGACGCTGTTAAGCCAGTTCGAGTGGTGTTGACTTGATATGTCGATATAATTAGTTGCATCAGTGGGTTTCTTATAACACTTTGTTTCTAGTTTTCCATCTTCAATGTAGATGCTAAGATCCAGAAAGTGTATTTCTTTTTGGCTTGTCATACAGCTCAGAGTCAGGTTGAAATTGTTATTATTCAGTGACTGGCAAAATTCATCAAGTCCTTCTTGTGTGCCTTCCCAAAAGAGTATGATGTCATCTATATAACGAAACCATAGCTTTAGATTGCTTTTATAGTTGGGGTTCGTTTTTACATATTTCTCTTCCCAATAAGACATGTACAGATTCGCGAAACTCGGCGCGAATTTCGTACCCATTGCTGTGCCGATTAGTTGATTGTAGTAGGTTCCGTTGAAATAAAAATAATTGTTTTTCAGTATGAAAGTGATGCCTTGTAACAGTAAATCCTTTTTATTTTCTGTGAGATCTGTCTTGTCCAGGAAATACTTCACTGCTTCAATCCCCTTTTCATGGGGGATGTTAGTATACAAGGCTTCCACATCCGCCGTTGCCATGAACATGTTGCTGTTCCAATCTACATTCTCAAGTTTTTGTAGTGTATCTGTTGTGTCTTTTAGGTGAAATTCCGTTTTGCTGACCAGAGGTTGTAAATGGGCATCGATGAATTCTGATAACTTGGCAGTGAGGCTTCCGATACCTGCCACGATGGGTCTGCCTGGAGGTTTCGTCACACTCTTATGTATCTTAGGCAGGACATAAATTGTGGGTATTGCTGGTTCAGTTACATTAAGAAAATCGAATTCTTTCTTCGTTATTGTATTCTTATCTAGATGAGATTGTAACAGTTTTGTTAGATTCGTTTTGATTTTTGTAGTTGGGTCACTTTTGAGTTTTACATATGTTTTTCCATCGTCGAGTTGTCGGTAAATCTCGTTGATGTAGTCCTCTTTATTCATAATTACAACACCTCCTCCCTTGTCACTGGGTTTAATAACGATCGTCTCATCATCTTGTAGTTCTTTTAAAGCCAAACGCTTCTTGTGGCTTAGGTTATTTTTGTTTATTTTAGGTTTACCTATTTTTTCCAGATCCTCCACCACTGCTTTTTGAAAACTGTCCACCAGACTACCTTTAAGGTGTTTTGGATAAAATGTGGATTTGTTCTTGAATTTGTTATCTGTGGTCGTCTCCGAAGTTTCCCCTTCCATTTCTTTTTTCGTGAAAAATTTATTTATAGTCAATTTTCTCACAAATTTTTCCACATCAATGTAGATATTAAATGGGTCCATTTTATTGGTAGGGGCAAACTTAAGTCCCTTAAGAAGAAGTTTTTTTTCCATCTCAGTGAGTGATCTATTGCTTAGATTATAGATCTTTCCGTGATTGAAGTCGATAGCTGGTTCTTCTCCGTGCTCTTTGGTGGTAGTTGCCTCCTTTTCTATGTTTGTCTTTTTCTTTTTCTTTTTGTTGTGTTTAATCCCTCCTCTTTTCCCTCTTTTTCTCTTGGTTAGTATTGACGGTAGTTCGTTCTTTCTAAAAAAGGACTCCTTCTCATGTTATGATGGCTCATCTCGTTTTGGCGGTTATTTGATGTTCTCCTTCCAGCATAACTCTTGGGATACGTATCGTAAGTGTCATAATCCTGATACGAATTTCTTCTATAACGCCTTCCCGTATTTCTGTCGGTGCTAAAGTTTCTCTGTTGGGGTATATTTCTATAACGTTGGTTTCTCCAGGTTTGGTTTAATTGATGTTGATAAGGTCTTCTCCTGCGGTGTTCCGTCGGTTGTAAATAGGTTCTCCTTTGATCTTCTTTCCTGTTTTGTCTTTCTGGAGACTGTTGTTCTCTTATAGCTGAATGGCCCACTTCTGTTCTCCTTTGTGTTCTGACATCTCTAAGTCAAACCACTAGGACCACCAATGAGGACTTTAACAAACAACATGAACACATGGGGTAGAATAATTTAGATCATTTAAAGACTGTCCACGCCGCACCGGAAGTAAGGGGATGACCACTTCCGGAAATCCCGTTCTTATCTTTATTGACATTTGGCTTATTTTTGGGATTATTATTATTATGTTAGGATATATATTTTAGTATAAGAGTAAGAACCTGGATTTAGAACATATATATATTATATATTATCTGGAGATGCTATTTTCTCTATATCAAAATTGACCTTGTGACCCGGATGTAAATCTAAACATTGCTTTAAATAGCTCATCCATGTTAGTGCTTGTCATGCAGCCTTGATGAAGGGAGGTATCCCGAAACGCGTCGGCACTGTATGACAAGCAAATCACAGGAAGCTTTACCAGACAGACGAAGCGTTGTGGACGTTGGAGTACTGGTTCCGGAGCCGTTATCTCCCCTGGGCAACATCTTATGTGCACTCACTTCATCCATTCTGGTAAACCTCCACCTTTACTTGACTCCTGGACTTATAATATTATCAGTATCAAGCAGTCAACATGAATTTTAAGGCTAACTTTTAAACACCTGTATTATTCTGCTCTCTGGTAATTTTCCATTCATTACCAAAAATTTGGAGCCTATATCATTATTATTATTTTTTACCTTATCCGTCATTGTTTCTGTATTAAAACCTTCTATTTTAAACGTATTACACTATATATGTTCATTTTTCTCCCACATATGGATCAATGTGATATGAATATGCGGTAAAACCCACGCCTAGAAGCTCTATAAGGGAAGTACTATTCTACATTTTTTTTCACCAATTAGCGCACACCATCTGGTCTAAACTTTTTTCTGCCACTTACACACTTGGCCACGGGGTTAGCCTATCTGACCAGCAGGTTGCAGCTCATATTGGTTTGGCGCCACGACCCTTCTCTACCCTATACTCTATCTGACCCTACTTTTACCCCAATAAGAGAAGTATCCAGGCGACATTATGTTTCAACACCTGAAAAGTAGAGAAGATAAAATCAAAGAAGTATTTACAGTGAAAATTACTAACAGCACTGATGAGGATCTAGACGACATCATGGGCCGTCTTGAAAAATTACTATTACGTGAGAATCGACTATGGTGGGAATGCGCGACGCTAGAAAAATACGTCGCAGATCAAATCATTCCTAAAGGATTAAGGATCAAAAAGCTACCCTCTTTTGAGGATGCTAGTGAAAAATTTCAAGATGATTGGATGCGAACACTGGAGATCTGCTCATTTACCCTTCTGGAGTTGATCTTGAAGGAACGTAGGGAGAAACTCACTACATTAAAGGACCAAATCAATCTTATACAAACAACTCTGGATCCATACCAGGAACTATTGGAATTTAAGAATAAAGAAAAAGAAATCCAACACAAAATTACCAATAACACAAGAGAAATCATCCAAAAGAAACAGAACAAATTGAGGAGGGATCATGAGTACTACAAAAAAGAAGGAAAAGACCCATTCAAATTAATGAGGGAAGAAGGATCACCTGTATCAGTGTCCTCTTACATAGAAGAAGAGGACCAGGAATTATCCTTCAAACAAACACTAGCCAATACACATTCGGTACAGCACAATGAAGATTGTCCCAGATACAAAAAGGGATACTTAAACACGTCTAGACCAATCAGAGATGTCAGAACACAAAGGAGAACAGAAGTGGGCCATTCAGCTATAAGAGAACAACAGTCTCCAGAAAGACAAAACAGGAAAGAAGATCAAAGGAGAACCTATTTACAACCGACGGAACACCGCAGGAGAAGACCTTATCAACATCAATTAAACCAAACCTGGAGAAACCAACGTTATAGAAATATACCCCAACAGAGAAACTTTAGCACCGACAGAAATACGGGAAGGCGTTATAGAAGAAATTCGTATCAGGATTATGACACTTACGATACGTATCCCAAGAGTTATGCTGGAAGGAGAACATCAAATAACCGCCAAAACGAGATGAGCCATCATAACATGAGAAGGAGTCCTTTTTTAGAAAGAACGAACTACCGTCAATACTAACCAAGAGAAAAAGAGGGAAAAGAGGAGGGATTAAACACAACAAAAAGAAAAAGAAAAAGACAAACATAGAAAAGGAGGCAACTACCACCAAAGAGCACGGAGAAGAACCAGCTATCGACTTCAATCACGGAAAGATCTATAATCTAAGCAATAGATCACTCACTGAGATGGAAAAAAAACTTCTTCTTAAGGGACTTAAGTTTGCCCCTACCAATAAAATGGACCCATTTAATATCTACATTGATGTGGAAAAATTTGTGAGAAAATTGACTATAAATAAATTTTTCACGAAAAAAGAAATGGAAGGGGAAACTTCGGAGACGACCACAGATAACAAATTCAAGAACAAATCCACATTTTATCCAAAACACCTTAAAGGTAGTCTGGTGGACAGTTTTCAAAAAGCAGTGGTGGAGGATCTGGAAAAAATAGGTAAACCTAAAATAAACAAAAATAACCTAAGCCACAAGGAGCGTTTGGCTTTAAAAGAACTACAAGATGATGAGACGATCGTTATTAAACCCAGTGACAAGGGAGGAGGTGTTGTAATTATGAATAAAGAGGACTACATCAACGAGATTTACCGACAACTCGACGATGGAAAAACATATGTAAAACTCAAAAGTGACCCAACTACAAAAATCAAAACGAATCTAACAAAACTGTTACAATCTCATCTAGATAAGAATACAATAACGAAGAAAGAATTCGATTTTCTTAATGTAACTGAACCAGCAATACCCACAATTTATGTCCTGCCTAAGATACATAAGAGTGTGACGAAACCTCCAGGCAGACCCATCGTGGCAGGTATCGGAAGCCTCACTGCCAAGTTATCAGAATTCATCGATGCCCATTTACAACCTCTGGTCAGCAAAACGGAATTTCACCTAAAAGACACAACAGATACACTACAAAAACTTGAGAATGTAGATTGGAACAGCAACATGTTCATGGCAACGGCGGATGTGGAAGCCTTGTATACTAACATCCCCCATGAAAAGGGGATTGAAGCAGTGAAGTATTTCCTGGACAAGACAGATCTCACAGAAAATAAAAAGGATTTACTGTTACAAGGCATCACTTTCATACTGAAAAACAATTATTTTTATTTCAACGGAACCTACTACAATCAACTAATCGGCACAGCAATGGGTACGAAATTCGCGCCGAGTTTCGCGAATCTGTACATGTCTTATTGGGAAGAGAAATATGTAAAAACGAACCCCAACTATAAAAGCAATCTAAAGCTATGGTTTCGTTATATAGATGACATCATACTCTTTTGGGAAGGCACACAAGAAGGACTTGATGAATTTTGCCAGTCACTGAATAATAACAATTTCAACCTGACTCTGAGCTGTATGACAAGCCAAAAAGAAATACACTTTCTGGATCTTAGCATCTACATTGAAGATGGAAAACTAGAAACAAAGTGTTATAAGAAACCCACTGATGCAACTAATTATATCGACATATCAAGTCAACACCACTCGAACTGGCTTAACAGCGTCCCCAAAAGCCAATTCCTGAGGCTCAGAAGGAACTGCAGCAAGAAAAACATTTGTGAGGACCAGATTAATCAAATGAAAAAAGGCTTTGAAGAAAAGGGATACGACAAATGCAGACTGGACAGATTCAAAGAAGAAGTGCTTAAGAAAGATCGGAAAGAACTCCTGAAAGGAAAAATGGGTAAAGGATCCACAGACGGTGGTCAAAAATTGGCCTTCATTACTCAATTCAATCGACAACATAAAGAGATTGAAGCAATAGTGAAGAAACACTGGCACCTCCTAATAAGAGATCCACTTCTAAAAGACACAATACCAGCAAAACCAAAATTCATATATCGCAAGGCTCCCAACTTAAAAAATAAACTGACTAAAAGTGCCCTATCATCCAAAGATCATCATCCAATCAGAAGTAAGGGCTTCTACAGGTGTGGGACATGTCAAGCTTGTCGGGAGATACAAACAACTAAATCAAAATATGAAGAATTTACAGCAAATGGAACGTCTCACAAACTGCAAAATTTCATGACCTGTCACACTACAAATGTGATTTATTTTATTGAATGCAGCTGCCACATGTTGTATGTGGGTAGAACGAGCCGAGCACTTAAAACCCGCTTAAGCGAACATTTAAGAAATATCAAGAAAGGGATTATGACACATCCCCTATCCAGTCACTTTAAGGAAAAACACAATTGTTCCACCAGACATATCATACAATTTATGGCAATTGAAAACATTAAGAATTCATGGAGATACAGAGATGAAATTTCAAGACTCGCCAAAACAGAGATGAAATGGATCCATAAACTAAAAAGCCTTATCCCTAACGGCTTAAATGCTGACTTTGAACTTAAATGGTTTTTATAAAGACCGTTTTTACTACCTCCTCTCCCAAAAAGCCTTATCTACAACCTTTTTGCCCTCCTCACCTCTATGCATTGTATGCACTTATTTCCCATAATTAATTATGCATCTTCATTATTATATTTTAATTTTTGCCAGAAATACCTATCTGCCGTTTTTAGAAAAAACTATTTTTAATGTATCATACAATATGCCACAAAATTATGCAACATATTGTTTTTATGTATTAATTTCTTAATATAAACACACTTGACTATTATTAGGCTATTATTTAAACAGGTTCCGCCAATATCTTTATTTATGCGATTCAGGTGTTTTATATTAGAGACTTAGATCCGTTTTCCTTTCAGGAAGAGATGTCTCCGGCTTTGAGACGCAAACCGGAAGTACGTCACAGGAAGCCGGTTTGCGTTCCACCTTGCGTTCCAAATACCGGAAGTTCGCGGGAAAGATCCGCGAAATGAATTCACAAACTGTCCGGCGCACATACAATAAGTCAAACCACTAGGACCACCAATGAGGACTTTAACAAACAACATGAACACATGGGGTAGAATAATTTAGATCATTTAAAGACTGTCCACGCCGCACCGGAAGTAAGGGGATGACCACTTCCGGAAATCCCGTTCTTATCTTTATTGACATTTGGCTTATTTTTGGGATTATTATTATTATGTTAGGATATATATTTTAGTATAAGAGTAAGAACCTGGATTTAGAACATATATATATTATATATTATCTGGAGATGCTATTTTCTCTATATCAAAATTGACCTTGTGACCCGGATGTAAATCTAAACATTGCTTTAAATAGCTCATCCATGTTAGTGCTTGTCATGCAGCCTTGATGAAGGGAGGTATCCCGAAACGCGTCGGCACTGTATGACAAGCAAATCACAGGAAGCTTTACCAGACAGACGAAGCGTTGTGGACGTTGGAGTACTGGTTCCGGAGCCGTTATCTCCCCTGGGCAACATCTTATGTGCACTCACTTCATCCATTCTGGTAAACCTCCACCTTTACTTGACTCCTGGACTTATAATATTATCAGTATCAAGCAGTCAACATGAATTTTAAGGCTAACTTTTAAACACCTGTATTATTCTGCTCTCTGGTAATTTTCCATTCATTACCAAAAATTTGGAGCCTATATCATTATTATTATTTTTTACCTTATCCGTCATTGTTTCTGTATTAAAACCTTCTATTTTAAACGTATTACACTATATATGTTCATTTTTCTCCCACATATGGATCAATGTGATATGAATATGCGGTAAAACCCACGCCTAGAAGCTCTATAAGGGAAGTACTATTCTACATTTTTTTTCACCAATTAGCGCACACCATCTGGTCTAAACTTTTTTCTGCCACTTACACACTTGGCCACGGGGTTAGCCTATCTGACCAGCAGGTTGCAGCTCATATTGGTTTGGCGCCACGACCCTTCTCTACCCTATACTCTATCTGACCCTACTTTTACCCCAATAAGAGAAGTATCCAGGCGACATTATGTTTCAACACCTGAAAAGTAGAGAAGATAAAATCAAAGAAGTATTTACAGTGAAAATTACTAACAGCACTGATGAGGATCTAGACGACATCATGGGCCGTCTTGAAAAATTACTATTACGTGAGAATCGACTATGGTGGGAATGCGCGACGCTAGAAAAATACGTCGCAGATCAAATCATTCCTAAAGGATTAAGGATCAAAAAGCTACCCTCTTTTGAGGATGCTAGTGAAAAATTTCAAGATGATTGGATGCGAACACTGGAGATCTGCTCATTTACCCTTCTGGAGTTGATCTTGAAGGAACGTAGGGAGAAACTCACTACATTAAAGGACCAAATCAATCTTATACAAACAACTCTGGATCCATACCAGGAACTATTGGAATTTAAGAATAAAGAAAAAGAAATCCAACACAAAATTACCAATAACACAAGAGAAATCATCCAAAAGAAACAGAACAAATTGAGGAGGGATCATGAGTACTACAAAAAAGAAGGAAAAGACCCATTCAAATTAATGAGGGAAGAAGGATCACCTGTATCAGTGTCCTCTTACATAGAAGAAGAGGACCAGGAATTATCCTTCAAACAAACACTAGCCAATACACATTCGGTACAGCACAATGAAGATTGTCCCAGATACAAAAAGGGATACTTAAACACGTCTAGACCAATCAGAGATGTCAGAACACAAAGGAGAACAGAAGTGGGCCATTCAGCTATAAGAGAACAACAGTCTCCAGAAAGACAAAACAGGAAAGAAGATCAAAGGAGAACCTATTTACAACCGATGGAACACCGCAGGAGAAGACCTTATCAACATCAATTAAACCAAACCTGGAGAAACCAACGTTATAGAAATATACCCCAACAGAGAAACTTTAGCACCGACAGAAATACGGGAAGGCGTTATAGAAGAAATTCGTATCAGGATTATGACACTTACGATACGTATCCCAAGAGTTATGCTGGAAGGAGAACATCAAATAACCGCCAAAACGAGATGAGCCATCATAACATGAGAAGGAGTCCTTTTTTAGAAAGAACGAACTACCGTCAATACTAACCAAGAGAAAAAGAGGGAAAAGAGGAGGGATTAAACACAACAAAAAGAAAAAGAAAAAGACAAACATAGAAAAGGAGGCAACTACCACCAAAGAGCACGGAGAAGAACCAGCTATCGACTTCAATCACGGAAAGATCTATAATCTAAGCAATAGATCACTCACTGAGATGGAAAAAAAACTTCTTCTTAAGGGACTTAAGTTTGCCCCTACCAATAAAATGGACCCATTTAATATCTACATTGATGTGGAAAAATTTGTGAGAAAATTGACTATAAATAAATTTTTCACGAAAAAAGAAATGGAAGGGGAAACTTCGGAGACGACCACAGATAACAAATTCAAGAACAAATCCACATTTTATCCAAAACACCTTAAAGGTAGTCTGGTGGACAGTTTTCAAAAAGCAGTGGTGGAGGATCTGGAAAAAATAGGTAAACCTAAAATAAACAAAAATAACCTAAGCCACAAGGAGCGTTTGGCTTTAAAAGAACTACAAGATGATGAGACGATCGTTATTAAACCCAGTGACAAGGGAGGAGGTGTTGTAATTATGAATAAAGAGGACTACATCAACGAGATTTACCGACAACTCGACGATGGAAAAACATATGTAAAACTCAAAAGTGACCCAACTACAAAAATCAAAACGAATCTAACAAAACTGTTACAATCTCATCTAGATAAGAATACAATAACGAAGAAAGAATTCGATTTTCTTAATGTAACTGAACCAGCAATACCCACAATTTATGTCCTGCCTAAGATACATAAGAGTGTGACGAAACCTCCAGGCAGACCCATCGTGGCAGGTATCGGAAGCCTCACTGCCAAGTTATCAGAATTCATCGATGCCCATTTACAACCTCTGGTCAGCAAAACGGAATTTCACCTAAAAGACACAACAGATACACTACAAAAACTTGAGAATGTAGATTGGAACAGCAACATGTTCATGGCAACGGCGGATGTGGAAGCCTTGTATACTAACATCCCCCATGAAAAGGGGATTGAAGCAGTGAAGTATTTCCTGGACAAGACAGATCTCACAGAAAATAAAAAGGATTTACTGTTACAAGGCATCACTTTCATACTGAAAAACAATTATTTTTATTTCAACGGAACCTACTACAATCAACTAATCGGCACAGCAATGGGTACGAAATTCGCGCCGAGTTTCGCGAATCTGTACATGTCTTATTGGGAAGAGAAATATGTAAAAACGAACCCCAACTATAAAAGCAATCTAAAGCTATGGTTTCGTTATATAGATGACATCATACTCTTTTGGGAAGGCACACAAGAAGGACTTGATGAATTTTGCCAGTCACTGAATAATAACAATTTCAACCTGACTCTGAGCTGTATGACAAGCCAAAAAGAAATACACTTTCTGGATCTTAGCATCTACATTGAAGATGGAAAACTAGAAACAAAGTGTTATAAGAAACCCACTGATGCAACTAATTATATCGACATATCAAGTCAACACCACTCGAACTGGCTTAACAGCGTCCCCAAAAGCCAATTCCTGAGGCTCAGAAGGAACTGCAGCAAGAAAAACATTTGTGAGGACCAGATTAATCAAATGAAAAAAGGCTTTGAAGAAAAGGGATACGACAAATGCAGACTGGACAGATTCAAAGAAGAAGTGCTTAAGAAAGATCGGAAAGAACTCCTGAAAGGAAAAATGGGTAAAGGATCCACAGACGGTGGTCAAAAATTGGCCTTCATTACTCAATTCAATCGACAACATAAAGAGATTGAAGCAATAGTGAAGAAACACTGGCACCTCCTAATAAGAGATCCACTTCTAAAAGACACAATACCAGCAAAACCAAAATTCATATATCGCAAGGCTCCCAACTTAAAAAATAAACTGACTAAAAGTGCCCTATCATCCAAAGATCATCATCCAATCAGAAGTAAGGGCTTCTACAGGTGTGGGACATGTCAAGCTTGTCGGGAGATACAAACAACTAAATCAAAATATGAAGAATTTACAGCAAATGGAACGTCTCACAAACTGCAAAATTTCATGACCTGTCACACTACAAATGTGATTTATTTTATTGAATGCAGCTGCCACATGTTGTATGTGGGTAGAACGAGCCGAGCACTTAAAACCCGCTTAAGCGAACATTTAAGAAATATCAAGAAAGGGATTATGACACATCCCCTATCCAGTCACTTTAAGGAAAAACACAATTGTTCCACCAGACATATCATACAATTTATGGCAATTGAAAACATTAAGAATTCATGGAGATACAGAGATGAAATTTCAAGACTCGCCAAAACAGAGATGAAATGGATCCATAAACTAAAAAGCCTTATCCCTAACGGCTTAAATGCTGACTTTGAACTTAAATGGTTTTTATAAAGACCGTTTTTACTACCTCCTCTCCCAAAAAGCCTTATCTACAACCTTTTTGCCCTCCTCACCTCTATGCATTGTATGCACTTATTTCCCATAATTAATTATGCATCTTCATTATTATATTTTAATTTTTGCCAGAAATACCTATCTGCCGTTTTTAGAAAAAACTATTTTTAATGTATCATACAATATGCCACAAAATTATGCAACATATTGTTTTTATGTATTAATTTCTTAATATAAACACACTTGACTATTATTAGGCTATTATTTAAACAGGTTCCGCCAATATCTTTATTTATGCGATTCAGGTGTTTTATATTAGAGACTTAGATCCGTTTTCCTTTCAGGAAGAGATGTCTCCGGCTTTGAGACGCAAACCGGAAGTACGTCACAGGAAGCCGGTTTGCGTTCCACCTTGCGTTCCAAATACCGGAAGTTCGCGGGAAAGATCCGCGAAATGAATTCACAAACTGTCCGGCGCACATACAATAAGTCAAACCACTAGGACCACCAATGAGGACTTTAACAAACAACATGAACACATGGGGTAGAATAATTTAGATCATTTAAAGACTGTCCACGCCGCACCGGAAGTAAGGGGATGACCACTTCCGGAAATCCCGTTCTTATCTTTATTGACATTTGGCTTATTTTTGGGATTATTATTATTATGTTAGGATATATATTTTAGTATAAGAGTAAGAACCTGGATTTAGAACATATATATATTATATATTATCTGGAGATGCTATTTTCTCTATATCAAAATTGACCTTGTGACCCGGATGTAAATCTAAACATTGCTTTAAATAGCTCATCCATGTTAGTGCTTGTCATGCAGCCTTGATGAAGGGAGGTATCCCGAAACGCGTCGGCACTGTATGACAAGCAAATCACAGGAAGCTTTACCAGACAGACGAAGCGTTGTGGACGTTGGAGTACTGGTTCCGGAGCCGTTATCTCCCCTGGGCAACATCTTATGTGCACTCACTTCATCCATTCTGGTAAACCTCCACCTTTACTTGACTCCTGGACTTATAATATTATCAGTATCAAGCAGTCAACATGAATTTTAAGGCTAACTTTTAAACACCTGTATTATTCTGCTCTCTGGTAATTTTCCATTCATTACCAAAAATTTGGAGCCTATATCATTATTATTATTTTTTACCTTATCCGTCATTGTTTCTGTATTAAAACCTTCTATTTTAAACGTATTACACTATATATGTTCATTTTTCTCCCACATATGGATCAATGTGATATGAATATGCGGTAAAACCCACGCCTAGAAGCTCTATAAGGGAAGTACTATTCTACATTTTTTTTCACCAATTAGCGCACACCATCTGGTCTAAACTTTTTTCTGCCACTTACACACTTGGCCACGGGGTTAGCCTATCTGACCAGCAGGTTGCAGCTCATATTGGTTTGGCGCCACGACCCTTCTCTACCCTATACTCTATCTGCCTCCCATGATTGGTCCTCTGGTCCTTTTTATGGGAGCCAGGACAGTGCAGCCCCACCGGTGATAGCTTCCTGCAATCCAGTCTCTGGAAGTTCCTGGTTCCTGTCTGTAATTCCTGGTGTTCCAGTTCCCTGCATCAGTTTGGATTGTGTCCAGCTTGTATCCAGATCTGCTTCCAGTGGAATCAGCTTGAATTTGGAACTCTTCAGTATCCCGGTTGTCCCTGTATTCATCCCTCGTGGCACAGTGAGTTTGCGGTTCTACCGCATCTTGTGACAGAGGCCCCATCTTTATTATCTTTTGCTTGTGTTATTTCTGCAGTGGTTTCCGCACAGCTCTTTTGCTTATTCGCGACGGGTTCGCATTATGCGGCTAGGCCGCAATATTCTGGTTGTTCTTCTTAAGTAGCGACAGTGTCGTATTCTGCGGACGACCGCTTGCCTTAGTTTTCGTGTTTGGGTTCTTGTGGCAGCGCCGCACATAATTTGTTTATTGTATTCTCTTTGTCTTCTCTCATAGTCTCGTTAGCCTTAGCTGGATTTTCCCCTTATTCTCTCGCAGTCTCGGTTAGTGCCTTATACCTCGTAAGACCTGGGGGCATAGGAGTCTGGATGGACCTAATTCACCCATTCAAACGCGGCTGCTAAAGGAGAAGACTAGCTCTGCAGGCACCAATTGACTACTGGGAGAAATAACGGAGTCAGGGAGTAGTGTTGGTGATGCTGCTGTATTCCATCCCTAGCTGCAGTTTTACACGTCAGTACTTGGAACTCCCTAGTTGCCACCCGATCTCCAGAGTTCCCGAAACTCGGTTCACAACACCTACAGTACACCCACACATGCATAGTTGTAAGGATCCCCAATGAAGATAGGGATACAGAGTTAAACTGTGGGGGATATTTACTAACCAGCAGATTGTCAAGTCCACCATTCTTCAGCAGCTTTGACTGATGGATTTAAAACTAGAGATGAGCGGGTTCGGTTCCTCGGAATCCGAACCCGCCCGAACTTCATTTTTTTTTACACGGGGCCGAGCGCGCCCGAACGTCATCATCCCGCTGTCGGATTCTCGCGAGGCTCGGATTCTATCGCGAGACTCGGATTCTATATAAGGAGCCGCGCGTCGCCGCCATTTTCACACGTGTATTGAGATTCATAGGGAGAGGACGTGGCTGGCGTCCTCTCCGTTTATAGAGAAGAGAGTGAGACTACTAGAGAGAGACACAGTAGTAATTTTGGGGAGCATTAGGAGGAGTACTACTACTTGCTGAAGTGATAGATAGTGTGACGTGTATATCTGACTTGTGGGGGAGACACTGACAGTGGGGAGCAGTTAGAGTCTGAGAGCAGGACTCAGGAGTACATATAACGTACAGTGCACACTTTTGCTGCCAGAGTGCCACACTGCCATTGTGACCACACTGACCACCAGTATAATATATATTGTGATTGTCTGCTTAGGAGTACTACTTGCAAGTTGCTGATAGTATGACCAGTGACCTGACCACCAGTTTAATAATCACCACCAGTTTAATATATATATATATATATATATATATATAATTGTATATAATATATATATAATATTGTATACCACCTACCCGTGGTTTTTTTTTTCCTTTCTTCTTTATACATACTACTATAGTAGCTTACTGTAGCAGTCTGCGGTGCTGCTGAGCTGACAGTGTCCAGCAGGTCCGTCATCAGTCATTACATAATAAATATATATACCTGTCCGGCTGCAGTACTAGTGATATTATATATATATATATTGATTTCATCTCATTATCATCCAGTCTATATTAGCAGCAGACACAGTACGGTAGTCCACGGCTGTAGCTACCTCTGTGTCGGCAGTCGCTCGTCCATCCATAATTGTATACCACCTACCCGTGGTTTTTTTTTTTTCATTCTTCTTTATACATACTACTATAGTAGCTTACTGTAGCAGTCTGCGGTGCTGCTGAGCTGACAGTGTCCAGCAGGTCCGTCATCAGTCATTACATAATAAATATATATACCTGTCCGGCTGCAGTACTAGTGATATTATATATATATATATTGATTTCATCTCATTATCATCCAGTCTATATTAGCAGCAGACACAGTACGGTAGTCCACGGCTGTAGCTACCTCTGTGTCGGCAGTCGCTCGTCCATCCATAATTGTATACCACCTACCCGTGTTTTTTTTTTTTTTCATTCTTCTTTATACATACTACTATAGTAGCTTACTGTAGCAGTCTGCGGTGCTGCTGAGCTGACAGTGTCCAGCAGGTCCGTCATCAGTCATTACATAATAAACATATATACCTGTCCGGCTGCAGTACTAGTGATATTATATATATATATATACATATATATATATATATTGATTTCATCTCATTATCATCCAGTCTATATTAGCAGCAGACACACTACGGTAGTCCACGGCTGTAGCTACCTCTGTGTCGGCAGTCGCTCGTCCATCCATAATTGTATACCACCTACCCGTGGTTTTTTTTTTTTCCTTTCTTCTTTATACATACTACTATAGTAGCTTACTGTAGCAGTCTGCGGTGCTGCTGAGCTGACAGTGTCCAGCAGGTCCGTCATCAGTCATTACATAATAAATATATATACCTGTCCGGCTGCAGTACTAGTGATATTATATATATATATATATATATATATATATATTGATTTCATCTCATTATCATCCAGTCTATATTAGCAGCAGACACAGTACGGTAGTCCATGGCTGTAGCTACCTCTGTGTCGGCAGTCGCTCGTCCATCCATAATTGTATACCACCTACCCGTGGTTTTTTTTTTTCTTTCTTCTTTCTTCTTTATACATACTACTATAGTAGCTTACTGTAGCAGTCTGCGGTGCTGCTGAGCTGACAGTGTCCAGCAGGTCCGTCATCAGTCATTACATAATAAATATATATACCTGTCCGGCTGCAGTACTAGTGATATTATATATATATATATTGATTTCATCTCATTATCATCCAGTCTATATTAGCAGCAGACACAGTACGGTAGTCTACGGCTGTAGCTACCTCTGTGTCGGCAGTCGCTCGTCCATCCATAATTGTATACCACCTACCCGTGGGTTTTTTTTTTCATTCTTCTTTATACATACTACTATAGTAGCTTACTGTAGCAGTCTGCGGTGCTGCTGAGCTGACAGTGTCCAGCAGGTCCGTCATCAGTCATTACATAATAAATATATATACCTGTCCGGCTGCAGTACTAGTGATATTATATATATATATATATTGATTTCATCTCATTATCATCCAGTCTATATTAGCAGCAGACTGTTATGATTCCCGTACTCCAGACCAGAGGAGATCTAATGGCAGAGGTCTGAGTACTGGAAAGATATGCTGGTTACGGGAGCAGGAAAGCCTAGTAACCCCTGGCGCCCTAACTCCGTTGTCTCGCCCGTGTTATCAGAAATCCCCTGCGAGACTATGGTTGCTTGAGCCCATGGCAGCCGCGTTTGAAGGGCGGATTATGTCTGCCCAACTTCGATGCCCCCTCAGGTCTTAATGGGAGACAAAGGGAAATCCGAGACAGGGTGATAACAAGGGGCCCTCTGACTAAGCAACCAGGCCAGGGGCTACAAGCTAACTAACTTAAACCAAAAGTATGTGCGGACAAACCGCCAGGGAAAAGGACAACCAAAGATCCACTGATCCGTTACTCCTATCCAGCACCGCTGGATACCAGAGTGGATTAGTGGGAGCGGAATCCTCCGCAAAAGCTCCGGAACACAAGAAACTAAATAATAAACAGTAAGCGGTCAAGCCGCAACACACGGCTACGCCGCGACTCACGAACACCACAGGATGTTAAAGGTGCTCGGTCGGACTCCAGGAATAGATGACAACTTCCGAGTACTGGACCACTGAGGACAGGAACAACCGGATTGAGCAGGACTGGAAACTCTCTGTAACTGACACAGCAAACAGGAAGCTATCACCGGCGTCTGTGAGAAGTCCGGAGAGTGCTTAAATTTGGGAGCCCTCCAATCAAGATCCAGACAGGGTAATCACATAATCATGCCGTGCAGCTGCATGCTGCATGGCCAGGATACAATTGAACTGATTAATTAAGACCCAGCAACGGGGAACGCGGTCCGACCGTGGCGTCCCCGTTGCTAGGGTCTGAGCGGCTCCGTGCGCCCAGCGTCTAGCGTTGCTAGGGAGCCGGCGGCTGTCTGCCTGCGGCGTCCCTAGTTGCTAGGCGCCGGGCCGCACTGACGGGCGGACCCTCGGCGCCTAACAGTACCCCCCCCTTGAGGAGGGGTCAAGGAACCCCTAAGGCCAGGTTTCTGAGGAAATTCTCGAAAAAATGCCCTTTTGAGCCTCGGGGCATGGAGATCCTCATCCAGGACCCAAGACCTTTCTTCTGGACCATAACCTCTCCAATGTACCAAAAAATAAAGCCGACCCCGGGACAACTTGGAATCGAGAACCTTCTCCACCAAGAACTCCTGCTGACCCTGTACATCTATTGGTGATTTCCCCTGAGAGATCTTGCGAGGAAATCTACTGGACGAAACATATGGTTTCAACAAGGAGCAATGGAAGGTATTTCCGATCCGTAAAGTTTTTGGTAAACGTAACCGGAAGGCAACTGGATTGACTTTTTTGATAATATGAAATGGTCCAATAAATTTAGGACCCAATCTGGCTGAGGTTTGTCGAAGTTTAATGTTGCGAGTCGACAACCATACCCTATCTCCTACTTTAAAAGTGCACGGCCGCCGGAGCCTGTCAGAAAAATTTTTCTCCCGAAATGCCGCTTTTCTGAGAGCCAGGTGCACTTTTCTCCAAATGAGTTTGAGATGAGAGGTCAAGGTCAGCGAGGAGACAGAGGAATGTTTAAAAAAGGAATTAGCTCTGGGGTGAAAACCAAAAACTGTAAAAAATGGAGACACATTGGTGGAGGAATGACAGGCATTGTTGTAAGCAAACTCCGCCAACGGAAGAAACTCAGACCAGTCATTTTGGAGTTTGGCCGAGTACAAACGCAAATATTGTTTTAATGATTGATTAACTCGCTCAGTCTGCCCGTTGGATTGGGGATGGTAGCCAGACGTTAAAGATAATTTCATCTTTAATGAGGCACAAAAAGACTTCCAAAATTGTGCAATGAATTGTGGACCCCGATCAGAAACAATATCAGTGGGTAACCCATGGAGTCTGAAAACATGGCGGAGGAACAAGACTGCCAATCCCTGGGCAGATGGCAATCGGGGAAGAGCAATGAAATGGGCCATTTTGCTAAAACGGTCCACTACCACCCATATGACTCGGCATCCGGCTGACAGAGGGAGGTCCACCACAAAATCCATGGAAATATGAGACCATGGCCTGAGAGGAACATTCAAGGGCATAAGTTGACCGATAGGCAAGGAACGGGGAACCTTATGCTGTGCACAGACCAGACAAGAAAAAACAAACTCCTTAATGTCTTTGGAAAGACCAGGCCACCATACTGAGCGGGAAACTAATTCAAAAGTTTTAGCGATCCCCGGATGCCCGGCAACTTTGCTATCATGAAACTCCGTCAAAACAGTTGCTCTCAAAAACTCGGGGACATAAAGACGACCAGCAGGAGTATTTCCAGGAGCTTGATGTTGAAGCTGCTTTAACTGGGTAAATAAATCTTGTGTGAGGCCTGCCCGAATGACTGAAGACGGAAGTATGGGAGTAACAGGACTGTTGTCTTGAACTGGAAGAAAACTGCGTGACAGGGCATCTGCCTTGGTATTCTTGGAACCTGGCCTGAAGGTGATAATGAACTTGAAACGAGTAAAACATAAAGCCCAACGAGCTTGCCGGGCATTCAGCCGTTTAGCTGATTCAATGTATTGAAGATTTTTGTGATCAGTCAAAACTGAAATGGTATGAGTGGCTCCTTCAAGCCAATGCCTCCACTCCTCGAAAGCCCATTTAATAGCCAGTAATTCCCGGTTACCAACATCGTAGTTGGATTCAGCAGATGAGAATTTCCTGGACATAAAGGCACAAGGATGTAATTCTAGAGAATCCGTATCCTTCTGAGATAGGATAGCCCCTACTCCAACCTCCGAGGCATCAACCTCAACAATGAAAGGCAATTCTGGGTTGGGATGTCTGAGGACTGGGGCTGAGACAAAGGCTTGTTTCAAGGCCTGAAAAGATAACTCCGCTTCACGTGACCAGTTGGTAGGATCTGCTCCCTTCTTAGTCAGTGCCACAATGGGAGCAACTAGGTCGGAGAAAGAGTGAATAAATCTTCTATAGTAATTCGCAAACCCTAAAAAGCGCTGAATTGCTTTTAAGTTGGTGGGTTGCGCCCAACTAAGGATGGCTTGGAGCTTCTTTGGTTCCATACAGAATCCCCGAGGGGAAATGATGTACCCTAAAAAGGATACCTCCGTGACATGAAATTCACACTTCTCCAGCTTGGCATATAGGTGATTTTCACGTAATTTTTTTAGAACCTGACGCACCTGGGTAACATGTTGTTCTATAGAGTCAGAATATATCAAAATATCGTCTAAGTAGACTACAACGAATCTTCCAAGAAATTCACGGAGTACATCGTTAATGAGATCCTGGAAAACTGCCGGAGCGTTAGACAGGCCGAATGGCATAACCAGATACTCATAGTGACCCGACTGAGTACTGAATGCCGTTTTCCACTCATCCCCTGACTTGATTCGGATGAGGTTATATGCTCCTCTCAGGTCAATCTTAGAAAAAAATCACAGCCGAACGTAGCTGATCAAAGAGGACAGAAATCAGCGGCAAAGGGTAAGTATTTTTCACTGAGATCTTATTCAAGGCTCTAAAGTCAATGCAGGGTCTGAGTGATCCATCCTTCTTCTCCACGAAGAAGAAGCCTGCACTTAAAGGGGATTTAGATGGCCTGATAAATCCTTTCCCAAGACTTTCTTTAACATACTCATTCATGGCCACAGTTTCAGGTCCGGACAATGCATATAACCTTCCCTTAGGCAAAGTGGCACCAGGAATTAGCTCAATAGCACAATCATAAGGCCTATGGGGAGGCAGAATGTCCGCATTGCCCTTGGAAAATACATCAACAAAATCCTGGTATTCCACAGGAATGGGTGCGGGAATGACAGCAGCTATTCTGATGGGAAACGTAATACATTCCTTATTACAGATGGTACCCCATTGTGAGATCTCCCCCGACTGCCAATCAATGATGGGATTATGAAAGGCCAGCCAAGGGTGACCCAGAACCACTGGGACTGCTGGGCAATGGGTAAGGAAAAACTCAATTTTTTCAGAATGCAGAGCTCCTACCGAAAGTAGAACAGGAGGTGTACAGAGAGAAATAACCCCATTGGACAAGGGACTCCCATCTAAACCATGCATGGTGATACACCTACCCAAGGCTAACTGAGGAATACCTAAGGCCTTGGCCCATGTTAAATCCATAAAGTTCCCTGCAGCTCCACTGTCCACAAAAGCCGAGACCGAGGAACAGAGGCTGCCAAAGGAAATTTTAGCTGGGACTAACAGTGAATTATTTGAGGAGATAAGCTGCAGACCAGAGTGAACCCCCTCACAAATCACTTGGTCGAGGCATTTCCCGACTTGTTCGGACAATTACGGGCAAAATGTCCCTTACCTCCACAGTATAAACAAAGACCAGAATTTTGCCTTCTGGTTCTTTCTTCAGGAGACAGTTTGGAGAGGCCTATCTGCATGGGCTCCTCTATGTCCACAGGAATGGAAAAAACACAAGGAGTAGACCCGACAGATGCTCCTTTTTCAGCCCTCCGCTCTCTGAGACGACGATCAATCTTAATAGAGAGCTCCATGAGTTTATCGAGAGTCTCAGGAGCGGGATACTGAAGGAGACTGTCTTTTATAGACTCGGATAAGCCGAGGCGAAACTGACTGCGCAGGGCTGGGTCATTCCATCCACAGTCGTTAGACCAACGGCGAAACTCCGTACAATAAATCTCTGCGGGATTCCTACCCTGTCTGAGAGCACGCAACTGACTCTCGGCGGATGCCTCTCTATCAGGGTCGTCATACAATAGCCCTAAAGACCCCAGAAAGGCGTCTACAGACAACAAAGCCGGATCGTCTGCTCTCAAACCAAAAGCCCACGTCTGAGGATCCCCCTGAAGTAAAGAAATAATAATTCCAACCCGCTGAGATTCCGTACCTGAGGAGACTGGTCTTAAACGAAAATAAAGTTTACAAGACTCTTTAAAATTAAAAAACTGCTTTCTATCCCCAGAAAAACGGTCAGGCAAATGCATTTTTGGTTCAGGAATGACCCTCGGGGAAGTCCGTAACAGATCTTCCTGTGACCTCACCCGAAGGGACAGATCCTGAACCATCTGAGTAAGTTCTTGAATCTGGCTAACTAGAAGCTGGCCAGGATTTGGCCCAACACCGGTGGGATTCATGAGGCCGACAAATCTTCCAACTGAATAAGGGAAAAAATTAAATCCTGTTTAATTTAAAATTTTAGTCTGGCCGGTGATAATGTTATGATTCCCGTACTCCAGACCAGAGGAGATCTAATGGCAGAGGTCTGAGTACTGGAAAGATATGCTGGTTACGGGAGCAGGAAAGCCTAGTAACCCCTGGCGCCCTAACTCCGTTGTCTCGCCCGTTTTATCAGAAATCCCCTGCGAGACTATGGTTGCTTGAGCCCATGGCAGCCGCGTTTGAAGGGCGGATTATGTCTGCCCAACTTCGATGCCCCCTCAGGTCTTAATGGGAGACAAAGGGAAATCCGAGACAGGGTGATAACAAGGGGCCCTCTGACTAAGCAACCAGGCCAGGGGCTACAAGCTAACTAACTTAAACCAAAAGTATGTGCGGACAAACCGCCAGGGAAAAGGACAACCAAAGATCCACTGATCCGTTACTCCTATCCAGCACCGCTGGATACCAGAGTGGATTAGTGGGAGCGGAATCCTCCGCAAAAGCTCCGGAACACAAGAAACTAAATAATAAACAGTAAGCGGTCAAGCCGCAACACACGGCTACGCCGCGACTCACGAACACCACAGGATGTTAAAGGTGCTCGGTCGGACTCCAGGAATAGATGACAACTTCCGAGTACTGGACCACTGAGGACAGGAACAACCGGATTGAGCAGGACTGGAAACTCTCTGTAACTGACACAGCAAACAGGAAGCTATCACCGGCGTCTGTGAGAAGTCCGGAGAGTGCTTAAATTTGGGAGCCCTCCAATCAAGATCCAGACAGGGTAATCACATAATCATGCCGTGCAGCTGCATGCTGCACGGCCAGGATACAATTGAACTGATTAATTAAGACCCAGCAACGGGGAACGCGGTCCGACCGTGGCGTCCCCGTTGCTAGGGTCTGAGCGGCTCCGTGCGCCCGGCGTCTAGCGTTGCTAGGGAGCCGGCGGCTGTCTGCCTGCGGCGTCCCTAGTTGCTAGGCGCCGGGCCGCACTGACGGGCGGACCCTCGGCGCCTAACACAGACACAGTACGGTAGTCCACGGCTGTAGCTACCTCTGTGTCGGCAGTCGCTCGTCCATCCATAATTGTATACCACCTACCCGTGGTTTTTTTTTTTCTTTCTTCTTTATACATACTACTATAGTAGCTTACTGTAGCAGTCTGCGGTGCTGCTGAGCTGACAGTGTCCAGCAGGTCCGTCATCAGTCATTACATAATAAATATATATACCTGTCCGGCTGCAGTACTAGTGATATTATATATATATATATTGATTTCATCTCATTATCATCCAGTCTATATTAGCAGCAGACACAGTACGGTAGTCCACGGCTGTAGCTACCTCTGTGTTGGCAGTCGCTCGTCCATCCATAATTGTATACCACCTACCCGTGGTTTTTTTTTTTCCTTTCTTCTTTATACATACTACTATAGTAGCTTACTGTAGCAGTCTGCGGTGCTGCTGAGCTGACAGTGTCCAGCAGGTCCGTCATCAGTCATTACATAATAAATATATATACCTGTCCGGCTGCAGTACTAGTGATATTATATATATATATATTGATTTCATCTCATTATCATCCAGTCTATATTAGCAGCAGACACAGTACGGTAGTCCACGGCTGTAGCTACCTCTGTGTCGGCAGTCGCTCGTCCATCCATAAGTATACTAGTATCCATCCATCTCCATTGTTTACCTGAGGTGCCTTTTAGTTGTGCCTATTAAAATATGGAGAACAAAAATGTTGAGGTTCCAAAATTAGGGAAAGATCAAGATCCACTTCCACCTCGTGCTGAAGCTGCTGCCACTAGTCATGGCCGAGACGATGAAATGCCAGCAACGTCGTCTGCCAAGGCCGATGCCCAATGTCATAGTACAGAGCATGTAAAATCCAAAACACCAAATATCAGTAAAAAAAGGACTCCAAAATCTAAAATAAAATTGTCGGAGGAGAAGCGTAAACTTGACAATATGCCATTTACCACACGGAGTGGCAAGGAACGGCTGAGGCCCTGGCCTATGTTCATGGCTAGTGGTTCAGCTTCACATGAGGATGGAAGCACTCAGCCTCTCGATAGAAAAATGAAAAGACTCAAGCTGGCAAAAGCAGTAGCACCGCAAAGAACTGTGCGTTCTTCGAAATCCCAAATCCACAAGGAGAGTCCAATTGTGTCGGTTGCGATGCCTGACCTTCCCAACACTGGACGTGAAGAGCATGCGCCTTCCACCATTTGCACGACCCCTGCAAGTGCTGGAAGGAGCACCCGCAGTCCAGTTCCTGATAGTCAGATTGAAGATGTCAGTGTTGAAGTACACCAGGATGAGGAGGATATGGGTGTTGCTGGCGCTGGGGAGGAAATTGACCAGGAGGATTCTGATGGTGAGGTGGTTTGTTTAAGTCAGGCACCCGGGGAGACACCTGTTGTCCGTGGGAGGAATATGGCCGTTGACATGCCTGGTGAAAATACCAAAAAAATCAGCTCTTCGGTGTGGAAGTATTTCAACAGAAATGCGGACAACAGGTGTCAAGCCGTGTGTTGCCTTTGTCAAGCTGTAATAAGTAGGGGTAAGGACGTTAACCACCTCGGAACATCCTCCCTTATACGTCACCTGCAGCGCATTCATAATAAGTCAGTGACAAGTTCAAAAACTTTGGGTGACAGCGGAAGCAGTCCACTGACCAGTAAATCCCTTCCTCTTGTAACCAAGCTCACGCAAACCACCCCACCAACTCCCTCAGTGTCAATTTCCTCCTTCCCCAGGAATGCCAATAGTCCTGCAGGCCATGTCACTGGCAATTCTGACGATTCCTCTCCTGCCTGGGATTCCTCCGATGCATCCTTGCATGTAACGCCTACTGCTGCTGGCGCTGCTGTTGTTGCTGCTGGGAGTCGATGGTCATCCCAGAGGGGAAGTCGTAAGCCCACTTGTACTACTTCCAGTAAGCAATTGACTGTCCAACAGTCCTTTGCGAGGAAGATGAAATATCACAGCAGTCATCCTGTTGCAAAGCGGATAACTGAGGCCTTGACAACTATGTTGGTGTTAGACGTGCGTCCGGTATCCGCCGTTAGTTCACAGGGAACTAGACAATTTCTTGAGGTAGTGTGCCCCCATTACCAAATACCATCTAGGTTCCACTTCTCTAGGCAGGCGATACCGAGAATGTACACGGACGTCAGAAAAAGACTCACCAGTGTCCTAAAAAATGCAGTTGTACCCAATGTCCACTTAACCACGGACATGTGGACAAGTGGAGCAGGGCAGGGTCAGGACTATATGACTGTGACAGCCCACTGGGTAGATGTATGGACTCCCGCCGCAAGAACAGCAGCGGCGGCACCAGTAGCAGCATCTCGCAAACGCCAACTCTTTCCTAGGCAGGCTGCGCTTTGTATCACCGGTTTCCAGAATACGCACACAGCTGAAAACCTCTTACGGCAACTGAGGAAGATCATCGCGGAATGGCTTACCCCAATTGGACTCTCCTGTGGATTTGTGGCATCGGACAACGCCAGCAATATTGTGTGTGCATTAAATATGGGCAAATTCCAGCACGTCCCATGTTTTGCACATACCTTGAATTTGGTGGTGCAGAATTTTTTAAAATACGACAGGGGCGTGCAAGAGATGCTGGAGCAACACCAAAAACGCCTGAACCTGCCCTGCCATCATCTGAAGCAAGAAGTGGTAACGAGGTGGAATTCAACCCTATATATGCTTCAGAGGTTGGAGGAGCAGCAAAAGGCCATTCAAGCCTATACAATTCAGCACGATATAGGAGGTGGAATGCACCTGTCTCAAGCGCAGTGGAGAATGATTTCAACGTTGTGCAAGGTTCTGCTGCCCTTGAACTTGCCACACGTGAAGTCAGTTCAGACACTGCCAGCCTGAGTCAGGTCATTCCCCTCATCAGGCTTTTGCAGAAGAAGCTGGAGACATTGAAGGAGGAGCTAACACGGAGCGATTCCGCTAGGCATGTGGGACTTGTGGATGGAGCCCTTAATTCGCTTAACAAGGATTCACGGGTGGTCAATCTGTTGAAATCAGAGCACTACATTTTGGCCACCGTGCTCGATCCTAGATTTAAAACCTACCTTGGATCTCTCTTTCCGGCAGACACAAGTCTGCTGGGGTTCAAAGACCTGCTGGTGAGAAAATTGTCAAGTCAAGCGGAACGCGACCTGTCAACATCTCCTCCTTCACATTCTCCCGCAACTGGGGGTGCGAGGAAAAGGCTCAGAATTCCGAGCCCACCCGCTGGCGGTGATGCAGGGCAGTCTGGAGCGACTGCTGATGCTGACATCTGGTCCGGACTGAAGGACCTGACAACGATTACGGACATGACGTCTACTGTCACTGCATATGATTCTCTCCCCATTGAAAGAATGGTGGAGGATTATATGAGTGACCGCATCCAAGTAGGCACGTCACACAGTCCGTACTTATACTGGCAGGAAAAAGAGGCAATTTGGAGGCCCTTGCACAAACTGGCTTTATTCTACCTAAGTTGCCCTCCCACAAGTGTGTACTCCGAAAGAGTGTTTAGTGCCGCCGCTCACCTTGTCAGCAATCGGCGTACGAGGTTACTTCCAGAAAATGTGGAGAAGATGATGTTCATTAAAATGAATTATAATCAATTCCTCCGTGGAGACATTGACCAGCAGCAATTGCCTCCACAAAGTACACAGGGAGCTGAGATGGTGGATTCCAGTGGGGACGAATTGATAATCTGTGAGGAGGGGGATGTACACGGTGATATATCGGAGGATGATGATGAGGTGGACATCTTGCCTCTGTAGAGCCAGTTTGTGCAAGGAGAGATTAATTGCTTCTTTTTTGGTGGGGGTCCAAACCAACCCGTCATTTCAGTCACAGTCGTGTGGCAGACCCTGTCACTGAAATGATGGGTTGGTTAAAGTGTGCATGTCCTGTTTATACAACATAAGGGTGGGTGGGAGGGCCCAAGGACAATTCCATCTTGCACCTCTTTTTTCTTTAATTTTTCTTTGCGTCATGTGCTGTTTGGGGAGTGTTTTTTGGAAGGGCCATCCTGCCTGACACTGCAGTGCCACTCCTAGATGGGCCAGGTGTTTGTGTCGGCCACTAGGGTCGCTTATCTTACTCACACAGCTACCTCATTGCGCCTCTTTTTTTCTTTGCGTCATGTGCTGTTTGGGGAGTGTTTTTTGGAAGGGCCATCCTGCGCGACACTGCAGTGCCACTCCTAGATGGGCCAGGTGTTTGTGTCGGCCACTAGGGTCGCTTATCTTACTCACACAGCTACCTCATTGCGCCTCTTTTTTTCTTTGCGTCATGTGCTGTTTGGGGAGTGTTTTTTGGAAGGGCCATCCTGCGTGACACTGCAGTGCCACTCCTAGATGGGCCAGGTGTTTGTGTCGGCCACTAGGGTCGCTTATCTTACTCACACAGCTACCTCATTGCGCCTCTCTTTTTCTTTGCGTCATGTGCTGTTTGGGGAGTGTTTTTTGGAAGGGCCATCCTGCGTGACACTGCAGTGCCACTCCTAGATGGGCCAGGTGTTTGTGTCGGCCACTAGGGTCGCTTATCTTACTCACACAGCTACCTCATTGCGCCTCTTTTTTTCTTTGCGTCATGTGCTGTTTGGGGAGTGTTTTTTGGAAGGGCCATCCTGCGTGACACTGCAGTGCCACTCCTAGATGGGCCAGGTGTTTGTGTCGGCCACTAGGGTCGCTTATCTTACTCACACAGCTACCTCATTGCGCCTCTTTTTTTCTTTGCGTCATGTGCTGTTTGGGGAGTGTTTTTTGGAAGGGCCATCCTGCGTGACACTGCAGTGCCACTCCTAGATGGGCCAGGTGTTTGTGTCGGCCACTAGGGTCGCTTATCTTACTCACACAGCTACCTCATTGCGCCTCTTTTTTTCTTTGCGTCATGTGCTGTTTGGGGAGTGTTTTTTGGAAGGGCCATCCTGCGTGACACTGCAGTGCCACTCCTAGATGGGCCAGGTGTTTGTGTCGGCCACTAGGGTCGCTTATCTTACTCACACAGCTACCTCATTGCGCCTCTTTTTTTCTTTGCGTCATGTGCTGTTTGGGGAGTGTTTTTTGGAAGGGCCATCCTGCGTGACACTGCAGTGCCACTCCTAGATGGGCCAGGTGTTTGTGTCGGCCACAAGGGTCGCTTAGCTTAGTCATCCAGCGACCTCGGTGCAAATTTTAGGACTAAAAATAATATTGTGAGGTGTGAGGTATTCAGAATAGACTGAAAATGAGTGGAAATTATGGTTTTTGAGGTTAATAATACTTTGGGATCAAAATGACCCCCAAATTCTATGATTTAAGCTGTTTTTTAGTGTTTTTTGAAAAAAACACCCGAATCCAAAACACACCCGAATCCGACAAAAAAAATTCGGTGAGGTTTTGCCAAAACGCGGTCGAACCCAAAACACGGCCGCGGAACCGAACCCAAAACCAAAACACAAAACCCGAAAAATTTCAAGTGCACATCTCTATTTAAAACGTCAATAAAATAAATACTAAATCAGGCTTGTGTAGCTATGACAACTCAATGGTTAGTAAATATATGCCTGAGTGTCTTTATCTTAATAACAATGTTATAAAACAGTAAAAAGGATAAGAACCTAGATGCAGGATAGGAAACAGAGAATTGTAGTAAATGGAGTGCATTCTATGAAGGGACATGTTACCAGTAGAGTACCCCAGGGCAGTGGCGTCACAAGGGGGATGGGGGGGGTGCGGCCCGCTCCCGGGTGTCACCCGCCGAGGGGTGACACCAAAATGCCGGCTCCTGCACAGTGACAGGAGCCGAGTGCTGCACTGTTATATTATGTGCAGCACTCGGCTCCTGTCACTGTGTAGGAGCCAGCACTGTAGGGACAGCACCCCTGGGAGTCAGTCCTCACCTCCCACACCCCCCCCCCCCCCAGTGACAAAAAAAAGGGTGTCTTTTCATGCCTTCAATGGGCTAAAAACAGGTGCCACCCGTGAAACCCCGCCCCTCTATTTAAGCCCACCCATTCCCATGAAGCCCCACCCCCTTCCCCCTTGCTGCCGCACCGGGTGTTACAGGGGTGAGTGACGCCTCTGCCCCAGGGATCTGTACTTGGACTAGAGATGTGCAGCGGGCATTTTTCGTGTTTTGTGTTTTGGTTTTTGATTCGGGTCCGCGGTCGTGTTTTGGATTCGGACGCATTTTGGCAAAACCACCCTTTCTGGTTTTGGATTCGGATGTGTTTTGGATTCGGGTGATTTTTTTTTTAAAAGACTCAAAAAACAGCTAAAATCATAGAATTTGGGGGAAATTTTGATCCTACGGTATTATTAAGCTCAATAACCATAATTTCCACTCATTTCCAGTCTATTCTGAACACCTCACACCTCACAATGGGGGTCATTCCAAGTTGTTCGCTCGGTATTTTTTTCTTGCAACGGAGCGATTAGTCGCTAATGCGCATGCGCAATGTCCGCAGTGCGACTGCGCCAAGTAAATTTGCTATGCAGTTTGGTATTTTACTCACGGCATTACGAGGTTTTTTCTTCGTTCTGGTGATCGGAGTGTGATTGGGCGGAAACTGGCCGTTTTATGGGAGTGTGTAAAAAAACGCTACCGTTTCTGGGAAAAACGCGGGAGTGGCTGGAGAAACGGAGGAGTGTCTGGGCGAACGCTGGGTGTGTTTGTGACGTCAAACCAGGAACGACAAGCACTGAACTGATCGCACTGGAAGAGTAAGTCTCGAGCTACTCAGAAACTGCACAGAGAAGTATTTTCGCAATATTGCGAATCTTTCGTTCGCAATTTTGATAAGCTAAGATTCACTCCCAGTAGGCGGCGGCTTAGCGTGTGCAAAGCTGCTAAAAGCAGCTTGCGAGCGAACAACTCGGAATGACCCCCAATATTATTTTTAGTCCTAAAATTTGCACCGAGGTCGCTGGATGACTAAGCTAAGCGACCCAAGTGGGCGGCACAAACACCTGGCCCATCTAAGAGTGGCACTGCAGTGTCAGACAGGATGTCACTTAAAAAATAGTCCCCAAACAACACATGATGCAAAGATAAATAAAAAAAGAGGTGCAAGATGGAATTGTCCTTGGGCCCTCCCACCCACCCTTATGTCTTATAAACAGGACATGCACACTTTAACAAACCAATAATTTCAGCGACAGGGTCTGCCACACTACTGTGGCTGAAATGACTGGTTGGTTTGGGCCCCCACCAAAAAAGAAGCAATCAATCTCAACTTGCACAAACTGGCTCTACAGAGGCAAGATGTCCACCTCATCTTCATCCTCATCCTCTGATTCCTCACCCCTTTCACTGTGTACATCCAACTCCTCACAGAGTATTAATTCATCCCCACTGGAATCCACCATCACAGGTCCCTGTGTACTTTCTGGAGGCAATTGGTAAATGTCTCCACAGAGGAATTTATAATTCATTTTGATGAACATCCTCTTCTCCACAATTTCTGGAAGTAACCTCCTACGCCGATCGCTGACAAGGTGACTGGCTGAACTAAACACTCTTTCGGAGTACACACTGGAGGGGGGGGGGGGGGCAACTTAGGTAAAATAAAGCCAGTTTGTGCAAGGGCCTCCAAATTGCCTCTTTTTCCTGCCAGTATACGTACGTGTCTGACATGCCTACTTGGATGCTGTCACTCATATAATCCTCCACCATTCTTTCAATGGTGACAGAATCATATGCAGTGACAGTAGACATGTCAGTAATCGTTGGCAGGTCCTTCAGTCAGGACCAAATGTCACCACTTGCTCCTGACTGCCCTGCATCACCACCAGCAGGTGGTTTTGGAAATTTGATCATTTTCCTGGCAGCTCCAGTGGCGGTAGAAAATGAAGGAGGAGCAGTTGGCGGGTCACGTTCTGCTTAACTTGACAATTGTCTCACCAGCAGGTCTTTGAACATCTGCAGACTTGTGTCTGCCGGAAAGAGAAATACAACGTAGGCTTTAAACCTAGGATCGAGCACGGTGGCCAAAATGTAGTGCTCTGATTTCAACAGATTGACCACCCATGAATCCTGGTTAAGCGAATGAAGGGCTCCATCCACATGTCCTACATGCCTAGCGGAATCGCTCTGTTTTAGCTCTTCCTTCAAATTCTCCAGCTGCTTCTGCAAAAGCCTGATGAGGGGAATGACCTGACTTAAGCTGGCAGTGTCTGAACTGACTTCACGTGGGCAAGTTCAAAGGGTTGGAGAACCTTGCACAACGTTGAAATCATTCTCCACTGCGCTTGAGTCAGGTGCATTCCCCCTCCTTTGCCTATATTGTAGGCAGATGTATAGGCTTGAATGGCCTTTTGCTGCTCCTCCATCCTCTGAAGTATATAGAGGGTTGAATTCCACCTCGTTACCACCTCTTGCTTCAGCTGATGGCAGGGCATGTTCAGGAGTGTTTGCTGGCGCTCCAGTCTTCGGCACGCGGTGGCTGAATGCCGAAAGTGGCCCGCAATTTTTCGGGCCACCGACATCATCTCCTGCACGCCCCTGTCGTTTTTCAAAAAATTCTGCACCACCAAATTAATTGTATGTGCAAAACATGGGACGTGCTGGAATTTGCCCACATGTAATGCACGCACAATATTGGTGGCGTTGTCCGATATCACAAATCCCCAGGAGAGTCCAATTGGGATAAGTCATTCTGCGATGATGTTCCTCAGTTTTCGGAAGAGGTTGTCAGCTGTGTGCTCTTATGGAAAGCGGTGATACAAAGCGGAGCCTGCCTAGGAACGAGTTGGCGTTTGCGAGGACAGTGGGTACAACTGCATTTTTTAGGACACTGAGGACACTCTTTCTGACGTCTGTGTACATTCTCGGTATC
Organism: Pseudophryne corroboree; assembly: GCF_028390025.1. NCBI lineage: Eukaryota > Metazoa > Chordata > Amphibia > Anura > Myobatrachidae > Pseudophryne > Pseudophryne corroboree. The sequence continues at coordinate 185,277,629 of NC_086447.1, forward strand.
GCCTGCCTATAGAAGTGGATCCTTGATGGGATTTGGTACCGGGGACACACTACCTCAAGCAATTCTCTAAGTCCCTGTTAACAAATGGTGGATACCGGACGCACGTCTAACACCAACATAGTTTTCAAGGCCTGAGTTATCAGCTTAGCAACAGGATGACTGCTGTGATATTTCATCTTCCTCGCAAAGGACTGTTGGACAGTCAATTTCTTAATGGAAGTAGTACAAGTGGTCTTCCGACTTCCCCTCTGGGATGACGATCGACTCCCAGCAGCAACAACAGCAGCGCCAGCAGCAACAGCAGCAGTAGGCATTCCACTCAAGGATCCATCGGAGGAATCCCAGTTAGGAGAAGACTCGTCAGTCTTGCCAGTGACATGTCCTGCAGGACTATTGGCGTTCCTGTCTAAGGAGGAAATTTACATTGAGGGAGTTGGTGGTGTGGTTTGCAGGAGCTTGGGTACAAGAGGAAGAAGGGATTTAGTTGTCAGTGGACTGCTTCCGCTGTTACCCAAAGTTTTTGAACTTGTCAATGACTTCTGATGAATGCGCTCCAGGTGACGTATAAGGGAGGATGTTCCTAGGTGGTTAACGTCCTTACCCCTTCTTATTATGGCTTGAAAAAAGCAACACATAGCTTGACACCTGTTGTCCGCATTTCTGTTGAAATAATTCCACACCGAAGAGGTGATTTTTTTTGTATTTTGACCAGGCATGTCAATGGCCTTATTCATCCCACGGACAACAACTGTCTCCCCGGGTGCCTGACTTAAACAAACCACATCACCATCAGAATCCTCATTGTCAACTTCCTCCTCAGCGCCAGCAACACCCATATCCTCATCCTGGTGTACTTCAACAGTGACATCTTCAATTTGAGTATCAGGAACTGAACTGTGGGTGCTCCTTCCAGCACTTGCAGGGGGCGTGCAAATGGTGGAAGGAGCCACCTCTTCCCGTCCAGTGTTGGGAAGGTCAGGCATCGCACCCGCCAACACATTTGGACTCTCCTTGGGGATTTGTGATTTAGAACGCACAATTCTTTGCTGTGCTTTTGCCAGCTTAACTCTTTTCATTTTTCTAGCGGGAGGATGAGTGCTTCCATCGTCATGTGAAGCTGAACCACTAGTCATGAGGAACATAGGAGAGGGCCTTAGCCGTTCCTTGCCACTCAGTGTCGTAAATGGCATATTGGCAAGTTTATGCTTCTCCTCTGACAATTTTAATTTAGATTTTTGGGTCATTTTACTGAACTTTTGCTTTTTGGATTTTACATGCTCTCTACTATGACATTGGGCATCGGCCTTGGCAGACGACGTTGATGGCATTGAATCATCTCTGGAATTTAACCCAGATATATTTGTAATTATTTATGGGGTGGGTGTGGGGTGCGGTGGCCCCTGTGTCGGTATGGCTGGGCTGCTTCAGGTCGGCACACCCTAACACTTTATTAACACTTATTATTTATCCTATCACTTTGTATATATTATTTTAATCACACCACTTACATAGCACTTCTGTGCTTCTTATTAACCCCTATTAATTCTCACCTGTGTGCTGACCTGGGGTGGCCGACCTGTGCCGACATCGTGGGGTCCTGCACCCCGGGCCCATACCTAGTCTTAGGGACCCCCAGTGACGGAGAAGCCTTGTCGATCGGCCTGGGGGCTTAACCCTATATCTGCAGATATACGCAACTAAGATCTCCGTATTATCTGACTATTATTATGTAGTAATATTATTCACTCGGTGTGCATTAGGGAACACAGTTTTTTTCCTACACAGAATTACCCCTCCCCTTTTAGCACCTGAGTGACATTACAATCTGATTGAGCAGCTTTCCACTTTGTGTATTGTATATAGAGAGGCATACATGGGTCAGCATTAGGAGGGATTGCTGACTCCAGAAGTGCCATAGGGGAAGCCAGGGGTATCCCCAGGTAAGCTGGCTCTCAGATGCTGTAGGTGCCATTACCATGTGGCCTTACACTGGGAATTTAACCCAGATATATTTGTAATTATTTATGGGGTGGGTGTGGGGTGCGGTGGCCCCTGTGTCGGTATGGCTGGGCAGCTTCAGGTCGGCACACCCTAACACTTTATTAACACTTATTATTTTTCCTATCACTTTGTATATATTATTTTAATCACACCACTTACATAGCACTTCTGTGCTTCTTATTAACCCCTATTAATTCTCACCTGTGTGCTGACCTGGGGTGGCCGACCTGTGCCGACATCGTGGGGTCCTGCACCCCGGGCCCATACCTAGTCTTAGGGACCCCCAGTGACGGAGAAGCCTTGTCGATCGGCCTGGGGGCTTAACCCTTTATCTGCAGATATACGCAACTAAGATCTCTGTATTATCTGACTATTATTATGTAGTAATATTATTCACTCGGTGTGCATTAGGGAACACAGTTTTTTTCCTACACAGAATTACCCCTCCCCTTTTAGCACCTGAGTGACATTACAATCTGATTGAGCAGCTTTCCACTTTGTGTATTGTATATAGAGAGGCATAAATGGGTCAGCATTAGGAGGGATTGCTGACTCCAGAAGTGCCATAGGGGAAGCCAGGGGTATCCCCAGGTAAGCTGGCTCTCAGATGCTGTAGGTGCCATTACCATGTGGCCTTACACTGGGAATTTAACCCAGATATATTTGTAACTATTTATGGGGTGGGTGTGGGGTGCGGTGGCCCCTGTGTCGGTATGGCTGGGCTGCTTCAGGTCGGCACACCCTAACACTTTATTAACACTTATTATTTTTCCTATCACTTTGTATATATTATTTTAATCACACCACTTACATAGCACTTCTGTGCTTCTTATTAACCCCTATTAATTCTCACCTGTGTGCTGACCTGGGGTGGCCGACCTGTGCCGACATCGTGGGGTCCTGCACCCCGGGCCCATACCTAGTCTTAGGGACCCCCAGTGACGGAGAAGCCTTGTCGATCGGCCTGGGGGCTTAACCCTATATCTGCAGATACACGCAACTAAGATCTCCGTATTATCTGACTATTATTATGTAGTAATATTATTCACTCGGTGTGCATTAGGGAACACAGTTTTTTTCCTACACAGAATTACCCCTCCCCTTTTAGCACCTGAGTGACATTACAATCTGATTGAGCAGCTTTCCACTTTGTGTATTGTATATAGAGAGGCATAAATGGGTCAGCATTAGGAGGGATTGCTGACTCCAGAAGTGCCATAGGGGAAGCCAGGGGTATCCCCAGGTAAGCTGGCTCTCAGATGCTGTAGGTGCCATTACCATGTGGCCTTACACTGGGAATTTAACCCAGATATATTTGTAATTATTTATGGGGTGGGTGTGGGGTGCGGTGGCCCCTGTGTCGGTATGGCTGGGCTGCTTCAGGTCGGCACACCTTAACACTTTATTAACACTTATTATTTTTCCTATCACTTTGTATATATTATTTTAATCACACCACTTACATAGCACTTCTGTGCTTCTTATTAACCCCTATTAATTCTCACCTGTGTGCTGACCTGGGGTGGCCGACCTGTGCCGACATCGTGGGGTCCTGCACCCCGGGCCCATACCTAGTCTTAGGGACCCCCAGTGACGGAGAAGCCTTGTCGATCGGCCTGGGGGCTTAACCCTATATCTGCAGATATACGCAACTAAGATCTCCGTATTATCTGACTATTATTATGTAGTAATATTATTCACTCGGTGTGCATTAGGGAACACAGTTTTTTTCCTACACAGAATTACCCCTCCCCTTTTAGCACCTGAGTGACATTACAATCTGATTGAGCAGCTTTCCACTTTGTGTATTGTATATAGAGAGGCATAAATGGGTCAGCATTAGGAGGGATTGCTGACTCCAGAAGTGCCATAGGGGAAGCCAGGGGTATCCCCAGGTAAGCTGGCTCTCAGATGCTGTAGGTGCCATTACCATGTGGCCTTACACTGGGAATTTAACCCAGATATATTTGTAATTATTTATGGGATGGGTGTGGGGTGCGGTGGCCCCTGTGTCGGTATGGCTGGGCTGCTTCAGGTCGGCACACCCTAACACTTTATTAACACTTATTATTTTTCCTATCACTTTGTATATATTATTTTAATCACACCACTTACATAGCACTTCTGTGCTTCTTATTAACCCCTATTAATTCTCACCTGTGTGCTGACCTGGGGTGGCCGACCTGTGCCGACATCGTGGGGTCCTGCACCCCGGGCCCATACCTAGTCTTAGGGACCCCCAGTGACGGAGAAGCCTTGTCGATCGGCCTGGGGGCTTAACCCTATATCTGCAGATATACGCAACTAAGATCTCCGTATTATCTGACTATTATTATGTAGTAATATTATTCACTCGGTGTGCATTAGGGAACACAGTTTTTTTCCTACACAGAATTACCCCTCCCCTTTTAGCACCTGAGTGACATTACAATCTGATTGAGCAGCTTTCCACTTTGTGTATTGTATATAGAGAGGCATAAATGGGTCAGCATTAGGAGGGATTGCTGACTCCAGAAGTGCCATAGGGGAAGCCAGGGGTATCCCCAGGTAAGCTGGCTCTCAGATGCTGTAGGTGCCATTACCATGTGGCCTTACACTGGGAATTTAACCCAGATATATTTGTAATTATTTATGGGGTGGGTGTGGGGTGCGGTGGCCCCTGTGTCGGTATGGCTGGGCTGCTTCAGGTCGGCACACCTTAACACTTTATTAACACTTATTATTTTTCCTATCACTTTGTATATATTATTTTAATCACACCACTTACATAGCACTTCTGTGCTTCTTATTAACCCCTATTAATTCTCACCTGTGTGCTGACCTGGGGTGGCCGACCTGTGCCGACATCGTGGGGTCCTGCACCCCGGGCCCATACCTAGTCTTAGGGACCCCCAGTGACGGAGAAGCCTTGTCGATCGGCCTGGGGGCTTAACCCTATATCTGCAGATATACGCAACTAAGATCTCCGTATTATCTGACTATTATTATGTAGTAATATTATTCACTCGGTGTGCATTAGGGAACACAGTTTTTTTCCTACACAGAATTACCCCTCCCCTTTTAGCACCTGAGTGACATTACAATCTGATTGAGCAGCTTTCCACTTTGTGTATTGTATATAGAGAGGCATAAATGGGTCAGCATTAGGAGGGATTGCTGACTCCAGAAGTGCCATAGGGGAAGCCAGGGGTATCCCCAGGTAAGTTGGCTCTCAGATGCTGTAGGTGCCATTACCATGTGGCCTTACACTGGGAATTTAACCCAGATATATTTGTAATTATTTATGGGGTGGGTGTAGGGTGCGGTGGCCCCTGTGTCGGTATGGCTGGGCTGCTTCAGGTCGGCACACCCTAACACTTTATTAACACTTATTATTTTTCCTATCACTTTGTATATATTATTTTAATCACACCACTTACATAGCACTTCTGTGCTTCTTATTAACCCCTATTAATTCTCACCTGTGTGCTGACCTGGGGTGGTCGACCTGTGCCGACATCGTGGGGTCCTGCACCCCGGGCCCATACCTAGTCTTAGGGACCCCCAGTGACGGAGAAGCCTTGTCGATCGGCCTGGGGGCTTAACCCTATATCTGCAGATATACGCAACTAAGATCTCCGTATTATCTGACTATTATTATGTAGTAATATTATTCACTCGGTGTGCATTAGGGAACACAGTTTTTTTCCTACACAGAATTACCCCTCCCCTTTTAGCACCTGAGTGACATTACAATCTGATTGAGCAGCTTTCCACTTTGTGTATTGTATATAGAGAGGCATAAATGGGTCAGCATTAGGAGGGATTGCTGACTCCAGAAGTGCCATAGGGGAAGCCAGGGGTATCCCCAGGTAAGCTGGCTCTCAGATGCTGTAGGTGCCATTACCATGTGGCCTTACACTGGGAATTTAACCCAGATATATTTGTAATTATTTATGGGGTGGGTGTGGGGTGCGGTGGCCCCTGTGTCGGTATGGCTGGGCTGCTTCAGGTCGGCACACCCTAACACTTTATTAACACTTATTATTTTTCCTATCACTTTGTATATATTATTTTAATCACACCACTTACATAGCACTTCTGTGCTTCTTATTAACCCCTATTAATTCTCACCTGTGTGCTGACCTGGGGTGGCCGACCTGTGCCGACATCGTGGGGTCCTGCACCCCGGGCCCATACCTAGTCTTAGGGACCCCCAGTGACGGAGAAGCCTTGTCGATCGGCCTGGGGGCTTAACCCTATATCTGCAGATATACGCAACTAAGATCTCCGTATTATCTGACTATTATTATGTAGTAATATTATTCACTCGGTGTGCATTAGGGAACACAGTTTTTTTTCCTACACAGAATTACCCCTCCCCTTTTAGCACCTGAGTGACATTACAATCTGATTGAGCAGCTTTCCACTTTGTGTATTGTATATAGAGAGGCATAAATGGGTCAGCATTAGGAGGGATTGCTGACTCCAGAAGTGCCATAGGGGAAGCCAGGGGTATCCCCAGGTAAGCTTGCTCTCAGATGCTGTAGGTGCCATTACCATGTGGCCTTACACTGGGAATTTAACCCAGATATATTTGTAATTATTTATGGGGTGGGTGTGGGGTGCGGTGGCCCCTGTGTCGGTATGGCTGGGCTGCTTCAGGTCGGCACACCCTAACACTTTATTAACACTTATTATTTTTCCTATCACTTTGTATATATTATTTTAATCACACCACTTACATAGCACTTCTGTGCTTCTTATTAACCCCTATTAATTCTCACCTGTGTGCTGACCTGGGGTGGCCGACCTGTGCCGACATCGTGGGGTCCTGCACCCCGGGCCCATACCTAGTCTTAGGGACCCCCAGTGACGGAGAAGCCTTGTCGATCGGCCTGGGGGCTTAACCCTATATCTGCAGATATACGCAACTAAGATCTCCGTATTATCTGACTATTATTATGTAGTAATATTATTCACTCGGTGTGCATTAGGGAACACAGTTTTTTTCCTACACAGAATTACCCCTCCCCTTTTAGCACCTGAGTGACATTACAATCTGATTGAGCAGCTTTCCACTTTGTGTATTGTATATAGAGAGGCATAAATGGGTCAGCATTAGGAGGGATTGCTGACTCCAGAAGTGCCATAGGGGAAGCCAGGGGTATCCCCAGGTAAGCTGGCTCTCAGATGCTGTAGGTGCCATTACCATGTGGCCTTACACTGGGAATTTAACCGAGATATATTTGTAATTATTTATGGGGTGGGTGTGGGGTGCGGTTCCCCTGTGTCGGTATGGCTGGGCTGCTTCAGGTCGGCACACCCTAACACTTTATTAACACTTATTATTTTTCCTATCACTTTGTATATATTATTTTAATCACACCACTTACATAGCACTTCTGTGCTTCTTATTAACCCCTATTAATTCTCACCTGTGTGCTGACCTGGGGTGGCCGACCTGTGCCGACATCGTGGGGTCCTGCACCCCGGGCCCATACCTAGTCTTAGGGACCCCCAGTGACGGAGAAGCCTTGTCGATCGGCCTGGGGGCTTAACCCTATATCTGCAGATATACGCAACTAAGATCTCCGTATTATCTGACTATTATTATGTAGTAATATTATTCACTCGGTGTGCATTAGGGAACACAGTTTTTTTCCTACATTGAATCATCTCTGCCATGACTAGTGGCAGCAGCTTCAGCACTAAGTGGAAGTGGATTTTGATCTTTCCCTATTTTACCCTCCAAATTTTTGTTCTCCATTTTTTAATAGGCCAGTAATATATCTGGAATTAGACGGCAGTAATGTCTGGAATTAGATACCACTAGACAGATACCAGATACCACCGTGACTGGAATGATGATGACCTATGCACAGTGACAGGACACTACCTCAGCACCCTACAGCAGCAAGATGCAGCACAAGACACTGTGCACTGACCAGTGATACTGAGCACTGATGATACTACTGAGCACTGATGATACTACTGAGAACTGACACTGAGCAGCATGATGCAGCACAAGACACTGTACTAGTATTAGTAATGTAGTATTACTTAGCACCACAATGCAGCACAAGACAATGAGCAGTGATACTGAGCATTGATAATACTACTGAGACGTGACACTGAGCAGCATGATGCAGCACAAGACACTGTACTAGTTTTAGTAATATAGTATTACTGAGCATCACAATGCAGCACAAGACAATGATCAGTGATACTGAGCACTCATGATACTACTGAGCACTGATACTGAGCACTGATGATACTACTGAGAACTGACACTGAACAGCACAATGCAGCACAAGACAATGGGCAGTGATACTGAGCACTCATGATACTACTGAGCACTGATACTGAGCACTGATGATACTACTGAGAACTGACACTGAGCAGCACAATGCAGCAAAAGACACTGTACTAATATTAGTAATGTAGTATTACTGAGCAACACAATGTAGTACAAGACAATGAGCAGTGATACTGAGCCCTGATGATACTACTGAGAACTGACACTGAACAGCACGATGCAGCACAAGACACTGTACTAGTATTAGTAATGTAGTATTACTGAGCACCACAATGCAGCACAAGACAATGAGCAGTGATACTGAGCACTGATGATACTACTGAGCACTGACACTGAGCAGCACGATGCAGCACAAGACACTGTACTAGTATTAGTAATGTAGTATTACTGAGCACCACAATGCAGCACAAGATAATGAGCAGTGATACTGAGCACTGATGATACTACTGAGAACTGACACTGAGCAGCACGATGCAGCACAAGACACTGTACTAGTATTAGTAATGTAGTATTACTGAGCACCACGATGCAGCACAAGACAATGAGCAGTGATACTGAGCACTGATGATACTGAGAACTGACACTGAGCAGCATGGTGCAGCACAAGACACTGTACTAGTATTAGTAATGTAGTATTACTGAGCACCACAATGCAGCACAAGACAATGAGCAGTGATACTGAGCACTGATGATACTACTGAGCACTGATACTGAGCACTGATGATACTACTGAGAACTGACACTGAGCAGCACTATGCAGCACAAGACAATGAGCAGTGATACTGAGCACTCATGATACTACTGAGCACTGATACTGAGCACTGATGATACTACTGAGAACTGACACTGAGCAGCACAATGCAGCACAAGACACTGTACTAATATTAGTAATGTGGTATTACTGAGCAACACAATGTAGTACAAGACAATGAGCAGTGATACGGAGCCCTGATGATACTACTGAGAACTGACACTGAGCAGTACGATGCA